>NC_083232.1:11507997-11552997 GCF_032191835.1 Heteronotia binoei
GTAAGTAGACACAACAATGATTTCTCTTCAATTTTTAGCAGTTTTTAACACTGTCTTTTATGTCAAAATAGTCCAAACTTCACCCTTCCCTTCTTCTACTTGCAAGTTTTATATTTCCCCTTATTTCCACCTTTAAAACGTCTCTTTAGTCTGTAAATAGCTCCGGAGTGAAAGAAGAGTTTCTGTACCTTTTTTCCTCTATTTATCCAAGTTCCACTGGTCTTCCAAGACTTTAGTTGTTTAAAAATGTCCCAGAAGGTTAGGATCGTGACGAGCTTATGCCAAATCCATGCTCTGAGAGATCTTGCAGACGATAATTTTGCAAACTTCTGAGACTCCTCAAAGCCTCAAAGGACCCTTCTCCAAAGCTCCTTTTCAGCCAAGGTAAATCTCTTCTAAAGTTTTTAGTGCAAGTCTTGGACCTTTCTCTCACTGAGAAAGGTAGGCAGTGGGCTTTGGTTTGCCCTCCACTACCCCGAACAAGACCTTCAGCTTGCTCCCGTTACGAGAGACAACTCAGCTCGCCATTTTCCTCCCCGAACAAGAGCCCTTTCATTAGATAAAATGCAAGACCAAATGGAGGCTATGGAAGCCAGGATTATGAAAGGAGTTAAGAAAATGATGGAAGAGTTGAAGGAAGAACTTACTACAGTGATTAAAAAAGAAGTGGATGACCTCAAAACAAATTGGGAAAATAGACAAGAAAGTACAGGAGGTGGAGGAGAAAGTTAAAATACATGATACCACCTTGCTGAAAGTACAAGAAAAAGTGACGATTCACGACTGCAAATTAATGGAAAATCAGCTACGTTTGAGAGGAGTACCTGAGGAAGAGAATGATGATTTGAAAGGATATATAACAAACATAATCGCAGAATTCTTAGAAGAAGACCCTGATAAGACTAAAAGCATGTATGATCACATGTATAGAGTCAACTCGCTATATGCCAAAAAAAATAACTTACCAAGAGATGTGGTTGTAAGATTCATGACAAAGGAAATGGTGGAAGGATTATGAAGAGAAACTTTGAACAATCATTGATAGTAAGAGGTCGCAGAGTGAGAATTATGAAGGAGCTACCGAAAGAAGTGATAAATGACAGGAGAACATATAAAAAGTTGACAGAAAAATTGAAAGACAATGGCACAAGGTATAGATGGATAATCCCCGAGGTGTGAGCTTTGAACTTCAGGGGAAGAGAGTCACGATCACAAATGCCCGAGAACTGAGGAGATTTTTTGAAGAAAATAAAGAATTTGCACCATGATGGATTTACAACTATTGTCTTGGAATGTTAATGGACTAAATTCACCACAAAAAAGAAGGGCAACCTTTCATTGGATTAAAAAGCAAAATTGTAATATAATTTGTTTGCAAGAAGTCCACATTAAACAAAAGGATTATAAATTTTTATGGAACAAACAATTGGGAAGGGAATTTTTTTCGTTAGCTGACCAGAAAAAAAGGGGAGTAGTTTTTTATATTAAACAAGACCTGGAGCCAAAATTGGTATTTAAAGATAAGGATGGAAGATTTGTAGGCAGTGGAAATAACATTAAATGGGAAAAAAACGCTGTTATTGGGACTATATGCACCTAATGGTGCAAAAGATGTTTTTTTAAAGACATTACACAACAACTAGATGAGTTGACCTACGATCAAATACTCTTAATGGGAGATTTTAATGGAACAGTTGAGAACTCATTGGATAGATCCGGAGGGGAAAAAAATAGTGGAAAAGAAGGAAAATTGCCAAAGTCTTTTTTTGAATTAGTAAAACAGGAAAATTTGGAGGACATATGGAGAAAGTTTAACCCTGAAGTGCGGGACTATACTTTTTTTTCTGCAAGACATAAGACATTTTCTAGAATTGACATGCTATGGGGAACCAGAGATTTAGGCCTCATAACAAGAAAGATAGAGATTTTGCCTAAAATTGGCATTGACCATAACCAATAATGTGGATTACAAAACTGTCCAAAAGATTGGAGAAGATGGAGATTGAATGAAGACTTGCTACAGAACAAAGAAACAGTGACTTTCCTAGGAAAAGAAACTAAAGAATTTTTCCAAGTGAATGATAAAGAAGATATCGATTTTCAGACGGTCTGGGATGCTTATAAAGCAGTAATGAGAGGGTTGCTGATTACTTTGAACAATAAAGATAAAAGGGAAAAAGAAAAACAACTACTGGATATTCAAAATGAAATAAAGAAAAAAGAAGGAGAGCTGAGGAAAAGACCAGGGAAAAAGAAAATTCTAAGGGAAATTTCAATATTGCAAACTCAATTAAGACATTTATTAAACAAAGAAGTAGAATGGAACTTGAAAAGGCTCCAGCAAAAATCGTTTGAAGGAGCAAATAAGACGGGGAAATACTTGGCGTGGCAGCTGAAAAAAAAGAGGGAAAATAAAATAATTAATAGAATTGTGATAGATGAAAGAGACGTAGTTACTCAAGAGGGAATAAAAAGAGAATTTTTTAAGTATTATGCCAAGCTGTTTAAAGGTGCTGAAGTAAAGAGAAAAAAGATAGATGAATATCTACAGAAAATAAAAATTGAGCCATTAACTGAGAATATGAGAAAAATTTTGAATGACCAATTGAAAAAATAGAAATTGAGGCAGCAATCAACGTGATGAAAAATGATAAAGCTCCCGGGCCAGACGGTTATACAGCCAAGTATTTTAAAATGTTTAAAGATGAATTAATACCAAAATTACAGAAGCTGATGAATGCAATAAGAGTCAAAGGGAAGGTACCAAATACATGGAAAGAAGCTGTTATTTCTTTGATACCTAAAGAAGAAAGAGATGTTACAAATGTGAAAAATTACAGACCAATTTCACTTTTGAACAATGATTATAAAATATTTACAAGAATTCTGGCAGAACGTCTTAAGCAATATTTGATAAATTTTATAAAAGAGGACCAAGCCGGTTTTCTTCCCAAAAGACAAATAAGAGACAATATTAGAACTGTTGTAAATATTGTAGAATATTATGAAAGACATCCAGAAAAGGAAGTAGCGCTATTCTTTGCGGATGCAGAAAAAGCAGTTGACAATTTAAATTGGGACTTTATGTTTGCAGTGATGGAAAAAATGGAGCTTGGGAGAAAGTTTTACAAGAATGATAAAGGCAATATATTCTGAACAAAGTGCAAGGCTGTGCATCAACGCAGATCTTACAGATGAAATGAAAATTAGTAAAGGTACCAGACAAGGGCTGCCCCGCTTTCGCCATTGCTGTTTATAATGACTCTTGAAATTTTACTAATGCAGATTCAAGAAGAAAAAGATTTAGAAGGACTACAAATAAAAGGATTTACCTATAAATACAGAGCATTTGCAGATGATATAATGTTTATAAATGAAAATCCTTTACAAGTTACACCTTTGTTGTTAATGAGAATACAAGAGTTTGGGGAGTTGGCGGGACTTTATATAAAACAAAGAAAAATCAAAAATCTTATGTAAGAATATGCAGAAAAATAGACAACAAGAACTACAAAGACTAACGGGTTGTGAAGTTACCTCTAAGGTAAAATACCTAGGGGTAGAGATAACAATGAAAAATATTGATTTGTTTAAGAACAATTATGAAAAGCTATGGCGTAAAATAGAAGAAGATATGCTAAAGTGGAACAAGCTCAATTTGTCACTGTTGGGTAGAATAGCTGCAGTAAAAATGAATATTTTACCAAGGATTATGTATCTGTTTCAAACCATCCCCCATTGTGAAAGATGCTAAGCAATTTGATAAATGGCGAAGAAAAATTTCGGAATTCGTGTGGGCCGGGAGGAACCTAGAATTAAATGAAAGTCCTGATAGATGCGAAAGAGAGAGGTGGATTCCAATTACCAGATTTGAAACTGTATCATGAAGCAATTTGTTAGTATGGTTAAAAGAATGGATAACGTTATTAAATAAAAAACTTCTAATGTTAAGGAAGGCCATGGAAAAAAATTCGGCTGGCATGCATATTTGTACTATGGAAAAAAGAAGATGGACGGTCCTTTTCTCTCACCATTATATAAGGAGTAGCTTATTAAATGTGTGGATAAAGTACAAGAAATATGGTGATGAGAGGAGACCTTTATGGATAGTGCCGGCTGAAGTGATAAAGTTAACGGCCAAAACAGTCAAGGAAAAACAACTATCATACAACCAGTTACTAAAAATACAAAGCGGGAAAATAGAATTGAAAACTGCAGAAGAACTAAACTATAAATATGATTGGTTTCAAATGCAACAAATAAAAAGTTTGATGGAGAATGATATCAAAGCTGAAGGAATAAGGAAAGAACAAACAGAATGGAAAGAGTTCTGCTTGGAGATAATGAGAAATTAATTTCAAAAGTGTACAAATTACTTTTACAATGGGCTACAGAAGATGAAGTAGTGAAATCTCAATGATAAAATGGGCAATTAATGTAATTAAAGAAATAAAGATGGAATCTTGGGAATATCCTGTGGAAAAATTCCATGAAACTCGCAACATGTCATAGTAATTAAAGAGAACTGTTTTAAGATGATGTATAGATGTGTATATGACTCCAAAAAAATTAGCAAAGATAAACAATAAGATGCCAGATAGGTGCTGGAAATGTAAAAAGCATGAAGGTTCTTCTACCATATGTGGTGGACTTGTGAAAGAGCTAAAATGTTTTGGCAAATGATTCAACAAGAGATATCTAAGATCCTGGGATATGAATTCAATAAAGAGGCAGAGACTTTTCTGCTGGGATTACAAATGGAAAAATTTCCAAAAGAAGATAGAACATTAATATGGTACTTGCTCTCAGCTGCTAGGACATTGTATGCGCAGTTGTGGAAGCAAGAAAAAATACCAGAAAAATGGACTGGATTATGAAAGTTATGTCCATGGAGTGAAATGGACAAATAACAAGAAAATTAAGAGACTGTGATTTAGAACTTTTTAACCAAGAGTGGAAGAAATTCAGAAGATATGTAGAGAAAGAGTGGAAAATAAAAGGACATTGGACAATTTTTGAGGATTAAGATTTTTAAGATAACAATACAATTCTTGAAGGGGGGTTCTTCTTCCCTATGTTTCTTTTTTGTTTCGTTTTTTTTTCTTGATAGTTAAGGGTACCTTTAATATCTGTTTTTTTAAAGAAAATAACACTGGCGGGGGTCAAGTAATTGGGGGAGGGGTGGGAGAAAGTAAGATGTGGGGTAGAATGATGGTCTTTTTCTTAATATATATTAAGCTTTTTATAAGTTGTAGTTATAGTTCTACTACCATATGTTACTAATAAAATTGTTTATTCACAGGAAGTAGGGAGGGGATGGAAGGAAGGAAGGAAGGTAGAAAGGAGGGAGGGAGGGAAGGGAAGGAGGAAAGGAAGGAAGGTAGAAGTAGGACGGAGGGATAGAAGGAAGGAAGGAAGGAAACAGGGAGGAAAGGAAGGAAGGGAGGGAAGGCAGGAAGGAAGGAAAGCAGGAAGGAGGGAAGGAAGGAAGGAAGGAAGGAAGGAAGGAAGGAAGGAAGGAGGGAAAGAGGGAAGGAGGGAGGGAAGGAAGGAAGGAAAGTAGGAAGGAAGGAGGGAAGATAGGAAGGGAGGAAGGAAGGAAGGAATGTAGGAAGGAGGGAAGGGGAGAGAGAGGAGGGAGAAGGTGGAAATAAAGCAGCTTTAACTTTAAATGCATTCGACAGCTGGCTTGGCTTGGAGACGTGATGTAAAGAGAGAAATGCTTTCTCCAAGCTGGCTGATGGGGGCTTTGAGAACCAAACAATATTTTTGAAGGAGCCACATGTTTGGTCACCCCTGTATTTGCACCTAACTTGATTAACTTCAATCATAGCTCCCCACTGTTGGAACCAATTAGCAGAAGAGGTGCGGGCCTTGTGAAGCCTTACCAGTTCCGCAGGGCCTGCAAGACTACCCTCTTCAGCTGGCTTTTTCTTAATGTTGAATTTATTGCACCGTCGTCACATAAGATTGCATCAAGCTGAATAACATCGAGATTGTAGCACCGAATTACTTTCTTGGTTTTAAATTGATGGTTTTAATGTAACAGTACATTTAATTGAGTAATATATAATTGCTATGTAATTATGTGTATTTTTATTATTGTATTATTGTAATGTCTGCATTTTATGCTAAGTAAGCCGCCCTGAGCTGCTTTTGCAGGGAGGGGCGGGATATAAATTAAAATTATTATTATTATTAATAGAATGACATAATAAATCTCCAGGAAACTCTGAAAGTACCTTCCCTTTTTTGCCATGTTGACACCATAAAGGAAGACAGAGAGGTGGCTGGCCATTGCCTGACTCCGCGTGCCGACACTGGATTCTCCTTGGTGGTCTCCCATCCAAGTATGAACATAGGGTTCCCAAGTCCAATTCAAGAAATATCTGGGGACTTTGGTGGTGGAGCCAGGAGACTTTGGGGTGGAGCCAGGAGTCATTAGGGGTGGAGGCAAGAGCAAGACTCATAGAGGGTCTGTTGTGGGGGGAGGAAGGGAAAGGAGATTGTGAGCCACTCTGAGACTCTTTGGAGTGGAAGGGCGGGATATAAATCCATATCTTAATCTACCTCACAGGGTGTCTGTTGTGGGGGAGAGGGAAGGAAGTGGAGATTGTGAGCCACTCTGAGACTCTTCGGAGTGGAGGGCGGGATATAATCCAATATCTTCATCTGCCTCACAGGGTGTCTGTTGTGGGGAGAAGGGAAAGGAGATTGTGAGCACTCTGAGACTCTTTGGAGTGGAGGGCGGGATATAAATCCAATAACTTAATCCACTTCACAGGGGGTCTGTTGTTGGGGGGGGAAGGTAAAGAAGATTGTGAGCCGCTCTGAGACTCTTCAGAGCGGAGGGCGGGATATAAATCAATATCTTCATCTACCTCACACGGTGTCTGTTGTGGGGCGGGGGGAGGTAAGGAGATTGTGAGCCGCTCTGAGACTCTTCGGAGTGGGAGTGCGGGATATAAATCCAATATCTTCATCTACCTCACAGGGGTGGTCTGTTGTGGGGGAGGAAGGGAAAGAGATTGTGAGCCACTCTGAGACCTTTGGAGTGGAGGGCGGGATATAAATCCAATAACTTAATCCACTTCACAGGGGGGTCTGTTGTTGGGGGGGGGAGGAGGTAAAGAAGATTGTGAGCCACTCTGAGACTCTTCAGAGCGGAGGGCGGGATATAAATCCAATATCTTCATCTACCTCACACGGTGTCTGTTGTGGGGCGGGGGGAGGTAATGGAGATTGTGAGCCGCTCTGAGACTCTTCGGAGCGGAGGGCGGGATATAAATCCAATATCTTCATCTACCTCACACGGTGTCTGTTGTGGGGCGGGGGGAGGTAAAGGAGATTGTGAGCCGCTCTGAGACTCTTCGGAGTGGAGTGCGGGATATAAATCCATATCTTCATCTACCTCACAGGGGGTCTGTTGTGTGGGGGGGGAAGTAAAGGAGATTGTGAGCCCCTCTGAGACTCTTCGGAGTGGAGGGTGGGATATAAATCCAACATCTTCATCTACCTCACAGGGTGTCTGTTGTGGGGGGTGGGAAGGTAAAGGAGATTGTGAGCCCCTCTGAGACTCTTCGGAGTGGAGGGCAGGATATAAATCCAATATCTTCATTTACCTCACAGGGTGTCTATTGTGGGGGGGGGAGGAAGGCAAAAGGGATTGTGAGCCGCTCTGAGACTCTTCGGAGTGGAGGGCGGGATATAAATCCAATACCTTCATCTACCTCACAGGGTGTCTGTTGTGGGGGGGGGGGGAGGTAAAGGAGATTGTGACTCCTGTCTGAGACTCTTCGGAGTGGAGGGCGGGATACAAATCCAATATATTGGATTTATATCCCACCCTCCTCTCCGAAGAATCTCAGAGTGGCTCACAATCTTTTTTACCTCCCCCCCTCCCCACAACAGACATCCTGTGAGGTAGATGAAGATATTGGATTTATATCCTGCCCTCCACTCCGAAGAGTCTCAGAGGGGCTCACAATCTCCTTTCCCTTCCTCCCCCACAACAGACACCCTGTAAGGTAGATGAAGTTATTGGATTTATATCCCACCCTCCTCTCCGAAGAATCTCAGAGTGGCTCACAATCTCCTTTACCTCCCCCCCCCCCACAACAGACACCCTGTGAGGTAGATGAAGATATTGGATTTATATCCTGCCCTCCACTCCAAAGAGTCTCAGAGGGGTTCACAATCTCCTTTACCTTCCTCCCCCACAACAGACACCCTGTGAGGTAGATCTTCATCTACCTCACAGGGTGTCTGTTGTGGGGTGGGGGGGAGGTAAAAAAGATTGTGAGCAGCTCTGAGACTCTTCAGAGTGGAGGGTGGGATATAAATCCAATATCTTCTTCTTCATTTGCAGAAGACATAACGCACGCCCGATGCACATGGAACCTGTGTGTTTGCGCCAAGGCAAGCCTGCCGCCTAATTTCAACCGATGCCCCTCCGATATTATGCAAACCGAAACGCATAGCTGGCTGATCGGCTTAATCAAAATCAGCAGGGTTGGTTTCATCTCACCCATCGCTAGGAGACGATAACGGAGGCTTGCTACCGGCCCAGCTGGCAGACTAATTACTAATAATGTCACCAAAGTACTTGTGCGCCTCAGGGCCCGAGCCTTGTGCCGATGCAATCAAACTGTCTTCCATATTTCACTCCAGAGGAGAAGAGACGATACAGAGATCAACCCCACGGATTTGACTTGCCTGAAGAAGATACCCAAGGGATTAGGAACACCTTGCCTGCAGGGTTTGTTGCTGTTTTTGTAGCAGGAACTCGTTTGTGTATTAGGCCACACCTCCCTGATGTAGCCAATCCTCCAAGAGCTTGCAGGGCTCTTCGTACAGGGCCTACTGGAAGCTCCAGGAGGATTGGCTACATCAGGGGTGTGTGGCCTAATATGCAAAGGAGGTCCTGCTAGAATTCCTTACAGGGCTCTTCGTACAGGGCCTGCTGTAAGCTCCAGGAGGATTGGCTACATCAGGGGTGTGTGGCCTAATATGCAAAGGAGGTCCTGCTAGAATTCCTTACAGGGCTCTTCGTACAGGGCCTGCTGTAAGCTCCAGGAGGATTGGCTACATCAGGGGTGTGTGGCCTAATATGCAAAGGAGGTCCTGCTAGAATTCCTTACAGGGCTCTTTGTACAGGGCCTGCTGTAAGCTCCAGGAGGATTGGCTACATCAGGGGTGTGTGGCCTAATATGCAAAGGAGGTCCTGCTAGAATTCCTTACAGGGCTCTTTGTACAGGGCCTGCTGTAAGCTCCAGGAGGATTGGCTACATCAGGGGTGTGTGGCCTAATATGCAAAGGAGGTCCTGCTAGAATTCCTTACAGGGCTCTTAGTACAGGGGCTGCTGTAAGCTCCAGGAGGATTGGCTACATCAGGGGTGTGTGGCCTAATAGGCAAAGGAGGCCCTGCTAGAATTCCTTAAAGGGCTCTTAGTTCAGGGCCTACTGGAAGCTCCAGGAGGATTGGCTACATCAGGGGTGTGTGGCCTAATATGCAAAGGAGGTCCTGCTAGAATTCTTTACAGGGCTCTTCGTACAGGGCCTACTGGAAGCTCCAGGAGGATTGGCTACATCAGGGGTATGTGGCCTAATATGCAAAGGAGGTCCTGCTAGAATTCCTTACAGGGCTCTTAGTACAGGGCCTGCTGTAAGCTCCAGGAGGATTGGCTACATCAGGGGTGTGTGGCCTAATATGCAAAGGAGGTCCTGCTAGAATTCCTTACAGGGCTCTTCGTACAGGGCCTGCTGTAAGCTCCAGGAGGATTGGCTACATCAGGGGTGTGTGGCCTAATATGCAAAGGAGGGCCTGCTAGAATTCCTTACAGGGCTCTTCGTACAGGGCCTGCTGTAAGCTCCAGGAGGATTGGCTACATCAGGGGTGTGTGGCCTAATATGCAAAGGAGGTCCTGCTAGAATTCCTTACAGGGCTCTTAGTACCGGGCCTGCTGTAAGCTCCAGGAGGATTGGCTACATCAGGGGGGTGTGGCCTAATAGGCAAAGGAGGTCCTGCTAGAATTCCTTACAGGGCTCTTCGTACAGGGCCTGCTGTAAGCTCCAGAAGGATTGGCTACTTCAGGGGGTGTGGCCTAATATGCAAAAGAGACCCTGCTACCAAAAAAAAAAAGGCCCTGGTTGCCTGCAAGGATTGGATTTCACAGCGTGTCTGGGAGGGACCTTAGCTCGGCAGTCGCGCACATGCCTTGTATGCGCAAGGTTGTGGGTTCAACCCGTGGCTCCTTTGCACCTCTGTCTGAGACCCTGAAGGATGGCTGCTAGTATCAGCATTGAAGCTTGACGGAAGCCAGAGGTTAGCCCTGAAGGGAAGGGAAATGTACACATTTCTGTAAATAACGAGATCTGTTGGGAGAGGCTGTGGAGGAGGAGGAGGGGGGGATGAGGAAGGGGAGGAAGAGGAGGAGGACGAGATTGGATTTATGCCCTGCCCTTCATGCAAAGTCTCAGAGTAGTTTGCAATCTCCTTCCCTTCCTCTTCCCACAGCAGACACTCTTCGGGTATGTACGGCTGAGAGAGCTCTCCCAGATGCTGCCCTTTCAAGGACAGCTCTTGAGAGCTATGGCTGACCCAAGGCCATTCCAGCAGGTGCAAGTGGAGGAGTGGGAAATCAAACCCGGTTCTCCTAGACAAGAGTCCACGCGCTTAACCACTACACTAAACTGTCTCTCAGAAGCCACAAGGGTTTGGGATAGAGTAGAGACCACCCTGATTGACCGTTACATCACATTTGTTGTTGTTGTTGTTCAGTCGCACAGTTGAGTCCAGCTCTTCATGACCCCATGAACCACATGATGCCAGGACTTTCTGTCTTCCACCATCCTCCTAAGTTCACTTGACTTCATGTCCTTTGCATCGATAACGCTGTCCAGTCATCTCCTCCTTTACCATCCCCTTCTTCTTTTGCTTCCTGTCTTTCCCAGCATCAGGGACTTCTCCAGCGAGTGCTTCCTTCTCCGTTGGTGGCCAAAGTCTTTGAGCTTCAGCTTCAGCATCTGACCTTCCAGGGAACAGAACAGTCTGGGTTGATTTCCCTTAGGACTGACTGATCTGATCTCCTTGCCGTCCAAGGGACTCTCAAGAGTCTTCATGTTACTTCTGTTAGAACATTGTATTTCAGGTTCTGATTTTTGCTGACATACATGTGAAAAGTGTTCTCTAAAGACAGAAAGTTTGAACTCTGCTGGATTATTCTAGCATGCCCCCACCTGGACGACCCAAACTAGCCTGATCTCATCAGATCTCAGAAGCGAAGCAGGACCAGTCCTGGTTAGTACTTGGACGGGAGACCACCAAGGAAGTCCACGGTTGCTACGCAGAGGCAGGCAATGGTATCATCTCTTGCGTTCACCTGGATGGCCCAGACTAGCCTGATCTCGTCAGATCTCAGAAGCGAAGCAGGACCAGTTCTGGTTAGTACCTGGACGGGAGACCACCAAGAAAGTCCACGGTTGCTACGCAGAGGCAGTCAATGGCCAACCACCTCTGCTCATCTCTTGCCTTGAAAACCTTATGGGGTTGCCATCAGTCAGCTGTGATTGAGTCATATAATCTCACCACATCTGTAGAGCATAACACAACGGCTCTGAACTCAGAACCGCAAGAGGCCCTTTTTTGTAGCAGGAACTCCTTTGCGTATTAGGCCACACACCCCTGATGTAGCCAATCCTCCTGGAGCTTACAGTAGGCCCTGTACTAACAGCCCTGTAAGGAATTCTAGCAGGACCTCCTTTGCGTATTAGGCCACACACCCCTGATGTAGCCAATCCTCCTGGAGCTTACAGTAGGCCCTGTACTAAGAGCTCTGGAAGCTCTTGGAGGATTGGCTACATCAGGGGTGTGTGGCCCAGGACTTTTTTTTTTTTTTAGCAGAAACACACAGGAACGCAGTTCTGGCTGGCTTGGCATCAGGAGGTGTGGCCTAGTATGCAAATGAGTTCCTGCTGGGCTTTTTCAGCAAAAAAGCCCCTCGAAAACCAATGGCGGTGTCAGGGCGTGTGGCCTAATATGCAAAGGAGTTCCTGCTACAAAAAAAAGCCAGCAAGTGCCGCACTCAGTCTTACCCCGTCTCTCTCAGCTAGAGATGTAGTCTCACCTCTGACTCTCCACTTTCCTATCAAGTATCTGGCTGTCCAGAGAGCCAGTTTGGTGTAGTGGTAAAGTGTGCACACTCTTATCTGGGAGAACCGGGTTTGATTCCCCACTCCTCCAGTTGCAGCTGCTGGAATGGCCTTGGGTCAGCCATAGCTCTGGCAGAGGTTGTCCTTGAAAGGGCAGCTGCTGTGAGAGCCCTCTCCACCCCCACCCACCTTACAGGGTGTCTGTTGTGGGGGAGGAAGGTAAAGGAGATTGTGAGCCACTCTGAGACTCTTCGGAGTGGAGGGCGGAATATAAATCCAGTATCTTCTTCTACCTCACAGGGTGTCTGTTGTGGGAGAGGAAAGGAAAGGAGATTGTGAGCCGCTCTGATACTCTTCGGAGTGGAGGGCGGGATATAAATCCAATATCTTCATCTACCTCACAGGGTTTCTGTTGTGGGGGAGGAAGGGAAAGGAGATTGTGAGCCCCTCTGAGACTCTTCGGAGTGGAGGACGGGATATAAATCCAATATCTTCATCTACCTCACAGGGTGTCTGTTGTGGGGGAGGAAGGGAAAGGAGATTGTGAGCCGCTCTGAGACTCTTCAGAGTGGAGGGCGGGATATACATCCAATATCTTCATCTACCTCACAGGGTTTCTGTTGTGGGGGAGGAAGGGAAAGGAGATTGTGAGCCCCTCTGAGACTCTTCGGAGTGGAGGACGGGATATAAATCCAATATCTTCATCTACCTCACAGGGTGTCTGTTGTGGGGGAGGAAGGGAAAGGAGATTGTGAGCCCCTCTGAGACTCTTCGGAGTGGAGGGCAGGATATAAATCCAATATCTTCATCTACCTCACAGGGTGGCTGTTGTGGGGGAGGAAGGGAAAGGAGATTGTGAGCTGCTCTGTGTCTCTGATTCAGAGAGAAGGGCGGGGTATAAATCTGCAATTCTTTTTTGTAGCAGGAACTCCTTTGCTAGGCTGGCTAGGCTAGGCTGTTATTGGGGACGGCAAAAGATGAGACGGCTGGACAGCGTTACTGATGTAACAAACACGAATTTGAGCAGACTTCGGAGGGTGGTGGAAGACAGGAGGGCCTGGCGCGACTTTGTCCTTGGGGTCGCAAAGAGTCGGACTCGACTGTGCGACTACAATATTTGTAAATGCTTTTGTTGTCGTAAGCCGCCCTGAGCCTGCTTCGGCGGGGAGGGCGGGATATAAATCCAATAAAATAAACAAACAAGCAAATTTGCATATTAGGGCACACATCCCCTGATGTAGCCAATCCTCCTGGAGCTTACAGTAGGCCCTATACAAAGAACCCTGTAAGCTCCTGGAGGACGGGCTACATCAGGGGTGTGTGGTCTAATCTGCTACATAAAAAGCCCCGGCAATACCACGAGACAAGTAACAAACTAGTTGTTCCTGTAGCAACTGGGCCGAAGCTAATCATAATTGCAGAGGGATCTGCCCCTAATAATAGATAAGCAATCAAGCGAGGGAAAGTTATCGTCAACCGGTTCCCACTTATCTTTGGGAGGGACATTATTTCGATTAAGCTGGCTGTTCATAGATCCAGCGTTGCTGTTATCGATCCAGATGCAAATCAGATTACTTGCAAACAATGACACATCCCCCTACGGAGCGTGATGATTAAATTACTGCCACGGGATAGTCGTGGTTGACAGAGTAAACAAGGGGATCGGGGGCAGACAGAAACATTGAAGGATTTCCACATCGTTTTTTACAAGAGACTTGGGCTAAAACCCCAATTAAACTGGACGGCTTTGAAGCAAAGTCAGCTGCGAATCAACGGCACTTTGTACTACACATCTAATTTAATTTAATTTAATATTTAGATTTATATCCCGCCCTATCCCGCAAGGGCAGTTTACAACAATAAATCAACAGAGTTGAAATAATATCATAAAAATAGACATTACAAAACAGGCACAGCCCAATAAAGAATCTTATAAACATAGGCGGTAAACAGCATGGGGCTGATGGCTTGTAGCAGAACATAACACCATGATGGTGAAATGCTGGGGGAAGGGATGACGTTCAAAGGACGCCCGCTGGATTAATTCAAAGCCTGGCGGAACAGCTCCATCTTACAGGCCCTACAAAACCTTGATAAGTCCCACAGGGCCTGGATCTCTAGTGGGAGTTCATTTCACCAGGCAGGGGCCCGAACCGAAAAGGCCCTGACCCTCGTTGAAGCCAGCTGGGTGTCCTTAGGACCAGGGACTATGAAGAGATGTTGAGCAGCAGACCTCAGAGCCCGGGGGTGTGGGGGGCGGTGGTGTTCATATGGGGAGAGCTGGTCCTAAAGATAGGCAGGCCCACTCTGGCTTCAAAAGAGCCCAGAAATTTCCACTGGTCCTGAGGGAAGCTATTGCTAGCTGCAGGGAACATTTTTAACATTAGTGGCTTGTTTCCGGATCTATTTCAAACCATTGGTTTGATCTTTGAGAGCCAGTTCGGTGTAGTGCAGGGGTGGCCAATGGTAGCTCTCCAGCTGTTTTTTGTCTACAACTCCCATCAGCCCCAGCCAGCATGGCCAATGGCTGGGGCTGATGGGAGTTGTAGGCAAAAAACATGTGGAGAGCTACCGTCGGCCACCCCTGGTGTCGTGGATAAGAGCAGCGGATTCTAATCTGGAGAACAGGGTTTGATTTCCCCACTCCTCCACTTGCAGTCCCAGTTCTCTCAGAGTGCTCTCAGCCCCACCTACCTCACAACAGGGTCTCTGTTGTGGGGAGAGGAAGGGAAGGCGATTGTAAGCGACTCTGAGACTCCTTTGGGTAGTGAAGGGCAGGGTATAAAACCAACTCGCCTTCTCCTCCTCCAGGGCTGATCCTGCTTAGCTTCAAACACATCTTAAGGACTAAAGCAGCTTTTTCATTATCGGAAGGCATTCAGACCTTGCCACCCTGGGCACTCTGAGTGGGTCACGTTCCAGACAAAGTCATTTTCAGCAGGAGAGAATTGCATGTGGCCAGGGGTGGAATTAGGCCACATCCCCCCCTGATGTAGTCAATCCTCCAAGAGCTTACAAAAAAGAGCCTCGTAAGCTCTCGGAGGATTGGCTACATCAGGGGTGTGTGGCTCTTTCCTTCCTTCCCCAGGGGACTAGGAGAGGGAGGAGCCTCAGTCAATAGAAGGAAGAGAGGCTTGGCTCAGTAGCTCTGCTGCGCGATTGAGAGAGCCTGGCAAAACAAGCTGTGATGCAGAAGGAAGCAAGAGAGAGGGAGAAGGAAGAAGATGACAGCCAGTTGCTCGGAGGCCTGATAGGAATCCTCTAGGGGCCTGATTCGGCCGCATGTTTGACATGCCTGGATTAGAGTCTTGGTGATTTTTATTTTTTTGAAACCAAGAGATTGTCCAGCTGCTGAATTCTGCAGTTATTACTAGAACCTTCCGTATTTGCATGGTGTCGTTTTGGAATACTGGCATATATGGTACGCAGCATGCAGAACACACAGGGCAACAAAGAAGATACATTTTTTTAAGAACATAAGAGAAGCCATGTTAGATCAGGCCAATGGCCCATCCAGTCCAACACTCTGTGTCACACAGTGGCCAAAAAAAAATTATATATATACACACACACACACACTGTGGCTAATAGCCACTGATGGACCTCTGCTCCATATTTTTATCCAATCCCCTCTTGAAGCTGGCTATGCTTGTAGCCGCCACCACCTCCTGTGGCAGTGAATTCCACATGTTAATCACCCTTTGGGTGAAGAAGGACTTCCTTTTATCCGTTTTAACCTGTCTGCTCAGCAATTTCATCGAATGCCCACGAGTTCTTGTATTGTGAGAAAGCGAGAAAAGTACTTCTTTCTCTACTTTCTCCATTCCATGCATTATCTTGTCAACCTCTATCATGTCACCCCGCAGTCGACGTTTCTCCAAGCTAAAGAGTCCCAAGCGTTTCAACCTTTCTTCATAGGGAAAGTGCTCCAGCCCTTTAATCATTCTAGTTGCCCTTTTCTGGACTTTCTCCAGTGCTATAATATCCTTTTTGAGGTGCGGCGACCAGAACTGCACACAGTACTCCAAATGAGACCGCACCATCGATTTATACAGGGGCATTATGATACTGGCTGATTTAAAAAAAACCCCATGAAATATTGAAGCACTTGGAATGTGATATGCTTGGTGAACAGCATCCACAGAGGTGGAGAACCACTGTTGTCAAAGCAGTCTGTTCTCCTCAGACGTCCACTGTTTGTATTGTCTGAGGAAGACCTCGAATCAGTTTAGTTGGAAGAAAATGCTTTTCAAGATGAGCTTCGTGAAAAATGAGGCACTCGCTAGCCTGTGACGGGGCGAACGTACCTCTCCTGACACGCACCACAGGATTTCTCGCCAAAAATCAGGAACTCAAAGCAGATAACGACCCAAGACTGCCAGTTGCCTGGCTCTAAAAACTTCTGTCAGAGACATTTGGATTGAACGCTCGTGAAAGTAAAGACAGTTATGAAGAAAGCCACCACACTAGACTTCCCTCTTGGGATTCGTTCTCCTTTGCGAGGAAGCGGATTGAGAACTGGCGGCTGACAGGAACTTGACAACTCTCCGTTGCCAGCATTTCTTTGTGTTTATCCACAGAATAAGACAAGTGCCGACAGAGCGCTTGAGGAAGCGTGAACAATGTGGAGTTTGAAATCCTGACTTCGTGTCAAACTCAACGCGGCTGTGTATATTTGATCATCTGTCTTTAGGCTGGTTCCCTGCCAGTGCCCAGCAATTACATCTTAGATAACTGGGTTTAATATTTCATTCGAAGGAAACGGAGGGCGGGAAACTATCGTCTGAATGCAGGGTGGCAGGCCTCACGCATGGTGGCCCCCAGTCACCAGACATGCGCCTCCACCACCATAGGCAGAATTTGGTTTCTGGACACAGCAGGGGGACCTGATTTGGGTGGCCGAGGCTAGCCTGATCTTGTCAGATCTCAAAAGCTAAGCAGAATCAGCCCTGGTAAGTATTTGGAGGGGAGACGGAGTCCAGGTAGAAGGAGCTACCTGGTTGAAGGAGTTGGGCAGGTTTAGCCTGGCTGAGAGGTGTTATGATCACCATCTTCAAGTACTTGAAGGGCTGTCCCATGGAGGATGGTGTGGAATTGTTTTCTGTGGCCCCAGAAGGTAGGAACAGAATCAACGGGTTGAAATTAAATCAAAAGAGTTTCCGGCTGAACATTAGGAAGAACTTCCTGACAGAACGGTTCCTCAGTGGAACATGCTTAAGAACATAAGAGAAGCCATGTTGGATCAGGCCAACGGCCCATCCAGTCCAACACTCTGTGTCACACAGTGGCAAAAATTTTATATATACACACACACTGTGGCTAATAGCCACTGATGGACCTGTGCTCCATATTTTTATCTAAACCCCTCTTGAAGGTGGCTATACTTGTGGCCGTCACCACCTCCTGTGGCAGTGAATTCCACATGTTACTCACCCTTTGGGTGAAGAAGTACTTCCTTTTATCCGTTTTAATGCTTTTATCCGTTTTAATGCTTCCTCGAGAGGTGGTGGGTTCCCCTTCCTTGGAGGTTTTTAAACAGAGGCTGGATGGCCACCTGACAGAAATGAGGATCCTGCGAATTTAGGGGGAGGTATTTGTGAATTTCCTGCATTGTGCAGGGGATTGGACTAGATGACCCTGGAGGACCCTTCCGACTCTATGATTCTAGGTATGGCTGCCAGCTCCAGGTTAGGAAATACCTGGAAATTTGGGGGAAGGAACCTGAGGAGGGTGGGGTTTGGGGAAGGGAGGGACCTCTGTATAATGCCACAGAGTCCAGCCTCCACACAGCAGCCATTGTCTCCAGGGGGACCAATCTTTTTCGGTTGGAGATCAACTGTATTAGCGGGAGATCTCCAGGTGCCACCTGGAGGTTGGCAAGCCTAAGAGGAAGTCAATGGTAAACAACCCCCCCCCCCCCCCGTTTGTCTCTTGTTTTGCCCTGGATAGCCCAGGTTAGCCTGATCTCCTCAGATCTTGGAGACTAAGCAGGGTCTGTCTTGGTGAGTACTTGGATGGGAGCCTATCAAGGAAGTCCAGGGTTGCTACGAGGAGGCAGGTAACGGCCAACCACCTCTCTTTGTCTCTTGTCGTGACTTGGATAGCTCAGGTTAGCCCTGTCCCATCAGATTTTGGGAAGTAAAGCAGGATCATCTCTCACCAGGATTTGGATGGGGCACTGCTAGAGAAGGGGTTTAAACTTTAGGGGTTGGGATTTAAACCCTAACCCCTGCAAGAATCCATGGCGCAGAGTGGTAAAGCTGCAGTACTGCAGTCAGAACCCTCTGCTCACGACCTGAGTTCGATCCCAGCGGAAGCTGGTTTCAGGTAGAGGGCTCAAGGTTGACTCAGCCTTCCATCCTTCGGAGGTCGGTCAAATGAGTCCCCAGCTTAAACTTTAAACCGCTTCTCTGAGGTCACACTGCAGCCACAGCCCAATCTCTCCATTCTATCCTATGGACCCTTGTGTGTGTTTGCGTGTGTGTGTGTGTCAGTGAGGGGGACTCAAGTAGTTAACCTTGCCTAGGATGCCATACAGCAGGGGTGGCCAACAGTAGCTCTCCAGATGTTTTTTTTTGCCTACAACTCCCATCAGCCCCAGCCAGCATGGCCAATGGCTGGGGCTGATGGGAGTTGTAGGCAAAAAAAATCTGGAGAGCGACCGTTAGCCACCCCTGCAAGAATCCGAGGTCGGTAAAATGAGTCCCCAGCTTGCTGGGGGGAAAGAGTAATGATCAGGGAAGGCAATGGCAAACCACCCCGTAAAAAGGCTGCCGTGAAAACATTATAAAAGCAACAGTCACCCCAGAGTCGGAAACGACTGGTGTTTGCACAGGGGGCCTTTCCTTCCTTTCCTTCAGCTTAAGTGACAGCTGTAGGTGAATAGCTGTGTTGGTCTGAAGATAGTTAGAGTCCAGAACATAGTTCGAGTCCAGCAGCACCTTTAAGACCAGCAAAGTTTAATTCCACTTGCACATGAAAGCCTAGGCCCAGAATTAAATTTCGGCGGTCTTGAAGGTGCTGCTGGACTCAAACGAAGCTAGCTGGGCCATTTGCAGTGCATTCAACGTTTAGGGCTTTCTTTTCATCTCCCAGTTTCATATCTGAAAAACTGTCCCAAAAAACCCACTCCAAATAGATGAAAGACAGTCTCCTAGCCGGGCATCCCTAATTTGATTTCTGATGGTATCTGATTCTCCAGTTTGAGAGCCAGTTTGGTGTAGTGGTTAAGTGTGCGGACTCTTATCTGGGAGAACCGGGTTTGATTCCCCACTCCTCCACTTGCACCTGCTGGCATGGCCTTGGGTCAGCCATAGCTCTGGCAGAGGTTGTCTTTGAAAGGGCAGCTTCTGGGAGAGCTCTCTCAGCCCCACCCACCTCACAGGGTGTCTGTTGTGGGGGAGGAAGGGAAAGGAGATTGTGAGCCGCTCTGAGACTCTTCGGAGTGGAGGGCGGGATATAAATCCAATATCTTCTTCTTCTTCTTCTCCAGGGAGAAGAAAATGTCCTTCAATAAAAACCAAATGCAGCGCTATTTCCTTTTCACGCAGTCGCCCGCACACACCGACTCTTATATCTATTCATTTGCACTGCTTATGCAAAAGCGTGAGATTGGTCCCAGCAAGGCCATTTTCTGCTTCTTCTCTTAGCCAGCGCGTGGGAATAGGTGAGGTAGGGGGCCACTTGGGTTGCCACCTCAACTACAGGGTGCTACTGGGCGTCCCCTCCACCCGCCCTGGCACTCTCAGCTTTCTGGGTCACTTTCCGGGCCCTGGGAAGCTGAGAGCAGCTGGATGGCGTGGCACTATGTGCTCTCCTCCAAGCTTCCTAGCTGGGCTCAGAAGAGAGCGGCCTCACTCCGCGGCTGCCTCATTTTGCAGGGGAGACAGCCTGGGAGCCGGGCAGAACAGCCCCGTGGCCCTTTTTGCCCGGCCAAGACGCAGCAGAGGAAAGAGGTGGCGCGGCCTCACTCCGTCCCCCATTGGGGGGGCGCAGGTTTGAGGGCAGCCTGAGGCAGCAAAACCTCCAGAGCCAGCCCTGTTTCTAGAGTAAAGGTGGATCGGGATAAGGTGGAGGTAGTGGATAATGTCGCCAAGTCCAATTCAAGAACTCTCCGAGGACTTTGAAGCCAGGGGCAAGGTTGTGACAAGCATATTTGAATTCCAAAGAGAGTTCTGGCCATCACAAGGGCTGGGATGGTGGCTCAGTGGTAGAGCATCTGTTAGGTAAGCAGAAGGTCCCAGGTTCAATCCCCGGCATCTCCAACTAAAAAGGGTCCAAGCAAGTAGGTGTGAAAAACCTCAGCTTGAGACCCTGGAGAGCCGCTGCCAGTCTGAGTAGACAATACTGACTTTGATGAACCGAGGATCTGATTCCTTATAAGGCAGCTTCATATGTTCATTGTCAGGTGTATGTGTACATTTTAAGGGACCACACACCTTCCCTCCATTGGAAATAATGAAGGATAGCGGCACCTTCTTTGGGGGTTCATAAAGTTGGACCCCCAAGTCCAGTCATTTTGAAACTTGGAGGGTGTTTTGGGGAGAGGTACTGGATGCTATGCTGTGCATTTGGTGCCTCTACCTCAAACAACAGCCCCTCCAGAGCTCCAGATAGGAAGGAAAGGTCCCCTTTTCAAGTACCAGTCATTTCCGACTCTGGGGTGACGATGCTTTCACAACGTTTTCACAGCAGACCTTTTTACGAGGTGGTTTGCCATTGCCTTCCCCAGTCGTTACACTTTCCCCCCACCCCCCAGCAAGCTGGGGACTCATTTGACCGACCTCAGAAGGATGGAAGGCTGAGTCAACCTCGAGCCGGCTACCTGAACCCAGCTTCCACCGGGATTGAACTCAGGTCATGAGCAGAAGGCTCCGACTGCAGTACTGCAGCTTTACCACTCTGCGCCGCAGGGCTAACTATGGATCAATTCTCCATTATACTCTATGGAGACTCTATCGGTCTCCATAGGGAATACTGGAGTGCCCAGCAGACATTCCGCCCCCCCCCACCCCGTTTTGTGATGAGCCTGAAGCAGGGGGAGGGCCTCCAAACTGGGGAATCTCCTGCCCCCACCTGGGGATTGGGCAAACCCGAAACTGCAGTGTACTGATTAGCAAACACTAGAAATAAACCACTGCTTTTTTATGTTGCAAATAAATGCTTAAGCAATTTCTTTCATAATGATGCAATTATATTATCATCATCACAAACCAAAATTCATTAAATGTCCATAGAAAAATCAAAAAGTTATTTCACACCACTCTTGTAAGGTGGTACTTTCAAAATCAAAATGTCATTTCACATCACTCTTGTAAGGTGGTCCTTTCAAAATCAGAATGTTATTTCACATCACTCTTGTAAGGTGGTACTTTCAAAATCAGAATGTCATTTCACATCACTCTTGTAAGGTGGTACTTCCAAAATCAGAATGTTATTTCAAATCACTCTTGTAAGGTGGTACTTTCAAAATCAGAATGTTATTTCACATCACTCTTGTAAGGTGGTACTTCCAAAATCAGAATGTTATTTCAAATCACTCTTGTAAGGTGGTACTTTCAAAATCAGAATGTTATTTCACATCACTCTTGTAAGGTGGTACTTTCAAAATCAGAATGTTATTTCACATCACTCTTGTAAGGTGGTCCTTTCAAAATCAGAATGTTATTTCACATCACTCTTGTAAGGTGGTCCTTTCAAAATCAGAATGTCATTTCACATCACTCTTGTAAGGTGGTACTTTCAAAATCAGAATGTTATTTCACATCACTCTTGTAAGGTGGTACTTTCAAAATCAGAATGTCATTTCACATCACTCTTGTAAGGTGGTACTTTCAAAATCAGAATGTCATTTCACATCACTCTTGTAGGGTGGTACTTTCAAAATCAAAATGTCATTTCACATCACTCTTGTAAGGTGGTACTTTCAAAATCAGAATGTCATTTCACATCACTCTTGTAAGGTGGTACTTTCAAAATCAGAATGTCATTTCACATCACTCTTGTAAGGTGGTACTTTCAAAATCAGAATGTCATTTCACATCACTCTTGTAAGGTGGTACTTTCAAAATCAGAATGTCATTTCACATCACTCTTGTAAGGTGGTACTTTCAAAATCAGAATGTCATTTCACATCACTCTTGTAAGGTGGTACTTTCAAAATCAAAATGTCATTTCACATCACTCTTGTAAGGTGGTACTTTCAAAATCAGAATGTCATTTCACATCACTCTTGTAAGGTGGTACTTTCAAAATCAAAATGTCATTTCACATCACTCTTGTAAGGTGGTACTTTCAAAATCAAAATGTCATTTCACATCACTCTTGTAAGGTGGTACTTTCAAAATCAGAATGTCATTTCACATCACTCTTGTAAGGTGGTACTTTCAAAATCAGAATGTCATTTCACATCACTCTTGTAAGGTGGTACTTTCAAAATCAAAATGTCATTTCACATCACTCTTGTAAGGTGGTACTTTCAAAATCAGAATGTCATTTCACATCACTCTTGTAAGGTGGTACTTTCAAAATCAAAATGTCATTTCACATCACTCTTGTAAGGTGGTACTTTCAAAATCAAAATGTCATTTCACATCACTCTTGTAAGGTGGTACTTTCAAAATCAGAATGTCATTTCACATCGCTCTTGTAAGGTGGTACTTTCAAAATCAGAATGTCATTTCACATCACTCTTGTAAGGTGGTACTTTCAAAATCAAAATGTCATTTCACATCACTCTTGTAAGGTAGTACTTTCAAAATCAGAATGTTATTTCACACCACTCTTGTAAGGTAGTACTTTCAAAATCAAAATGTCATTTCACATCACTCTTGTAAGGTAGTACTTTATAGTCCGCTGTCTCAGTTCTCCTTTGCTTGACAGACGTAGACAGTACCACACTTGTACATGATTCCTCCTGTGGGTAGCAGACAGGTATGGGAAGTCTGTGTTTCGTTCACCTTCCACTGGCCGCTTTCTTTCAGCTTTGGAACCCATGCTAAAGGCAATCGCTCACACATTACAATACAATGTTACTTTGCAGCTTGCACGGATGGTTCTCCTAGAAAGAGAACCATTTTGATTTTGAAAGTACCACCTTACAAGAGTGGTGTGAATTAACTTTTTGGTTTTTCTATGGACATTTAACGAATTTTGGGTTGTGATGAGAATCATATAATTGCATCGTTATGAAAGAAATTGCTGAAGCACTGATTTGCAACATAAAAAAGCAGTGGTTCATTTCTAGTGTTTTCCACCTGGGGACTGGCAACCGCAGCAGCGCATCTTTTCATCATTTCAAAAAGCTAAATCTCAAATGTGTGGCACCCTTTCAGAATCCTTCCACCACAGCTTGGTTTCACCTACTAAACACTCTCCTGTTTGCTGTGAGAATGAAAGCAGACATTTTCTTCCCCATTTTTTTCTCATGCCACGCCTAGCAGAGATGTGATGTGATTCCCTCCTCTCCTATTTTATCCTCTCAACAACCTTGTGAGGTAGGTTAAGCCTGGAAAGGGTGCCCAACTCATACACAGAAAAACAGTTCACACCATATATATATATATATTTCCCCGCTACTAGATCTGCCACACTCCATTTTAAATTAGAAATCTGCTTTCATAAATACCCATTTTCTTTTACCCAACCGGCAACTTAAATGCTTAATTAATTTAATTCATTTGCCCTCCACATATATATACATATAAACAGTTTTTACACTTAATAACAAATCCCTAGAGACTCAGAAACTCAAATAATTAATAGATTAATAAATGAATTAATACTCTCATTAGTTAGACTAAGGACATGTTAAGACTGGTCCTTAATCTGTTGCAGGTACTTTTCTGCTTTTCTAGGACTGGAGAAGCGCCTAGTCTCTTCTGCATGTGTGATTGATAGGACTGCTGGGAAGCCCAGATAATATTCCAGTCGCAACTGACGGGCCATGTCCTTCGCTAGTTTGAATCTTTTCCTGGCCTCCACAATATGTTTCGCATAATCAGGAAAGATCATAATGGTGTGAACTGTTTTTCTGTGTATGAGTTGGGCAGCAAAAACAGCTAAACAGCTGGAGGTTTTATAGATATTTCTCTAAGGGGGTAGGGAGTGGCAGAGATCCCGGAAGCACCCCATATAATCGGAAGTCCTTGGGAGTATCACAGGGGTGGGTCAGGGGTGGGGGGGGAAAACACACATGTATTAAACAAAATGAAACTGATAGGCTTAAACACTATATGGTTAGCTTTAAGTTCTAGAAATGGACAGAAACAAGAAAGAAGGCACTCATCTAATATTATAATCTATGGTATATACAAGATTAAGTTGAAAGTATTGTTTCTTTGTTTACATGTTTCATAATTAAGAATAAGGGTGATTTAAGATGGTAAAGATTCTAACGGTTAATATACATGGCGCTAGGACTACAAAAAAGAGAATGTTGCTCTGGCAAACGTGTAAGTCCATGGGTGTAGGGATAATATTTATTCAAGAAACCCATACCTTAAGTTCGGAATGTAGTTGGTTCTGTCAGGAGAAAGGAACTCAGGTTTTTTCCACCGATTATAATATTAATTCACGTGGTGTGGCAATTCTAATACGCAAGATTGCTAATGTGTCAGTTCAACAAGTCATCTCAGATCCAGAAGGAAGATATATTGTGTTGCATACTCATATGTATGGAAAAAAGGTTTTATTGATTTCAATATATGGTTCAAACCGTGATCAACCTGCTGTTCTTCATAAAATAGGAGAAAGTATCCAGAATATGGAGTGGGATGACATTGTTTTTGGTGGTGACTTCAACGTAACTATGGACCCGCTTCTGGATAGGAGCGACGCTAATATAAATAGACTCCCACAAGTTAGAGCAGTGTTGGGTGGCTATATGAAGGATTTGAGGTTGACTGATATATGGAGATTGTTACATCCTACACTCAGGGAATACACATTTTATTCAAGGGTTCATAACCTGATGTCTAGACTTGATTTCTTTTTGTTATCTCCCGATTTAATTTCAAAGGTGAATACTTGCGAGATAATCCATTCAACAATCTCTGACCACAATATGGTCCTGTTAGATATCCACTTGGCTCTTCAAGAAAAACCAAAAACAGCTTGGTGCTTTAATGCTACTTTGTTAGCGGATGACACATTTGTATCACAAATGCGAAGAGAAATCAATGAGTTCTTTGAGATAAATGAAGGCTCGTCATCTTCTAGATCTATAGAATGGGAAGCATTTAAAGCAGTGATCCGTGGGAAAGTTATCGCCTATACTGCACATAAAAAAAGAACAAGCGAAGAGCGGCTTGTATCTTTGGAGAATGAGTTAACTCAGGCTTGGACAATAATGTATCAAAGCCCAAATGTGCTATCCTATAAATTGATTCAAAATTTGAATTATCAAATTAATTTATTAAAATATCATACACTTGAGCAAATCATGTACAAATCTCGTCATCAGCACTGGGAGTCAGGTGATAGAATAGGAAGAATATTATCAAACAAATTAAAAAGGGAAAAAGCTGATAAAAAAATCATTGCGATTAAAAATAGACAGAATAAGATCTGCAGAGAGTCACAGGAGATTGTTAACTCTTTCTTTGAGTTCTATCAACAATTATATAATATCCCACAGATAGCAGAAGAGTCACAAATATCTAGCTTTCTGAAATGGGTAGAACTAAGTAAATTAAATAGTGAACAAAAAGTGGATCTTGCGCAAAAAATAACTAGTCTAGAGATTAAGGTCGCAATTGACTCCTTAAAACGCCGTACAGCCCCTGGCCCAGATGGTTTTATATCTGAATGGTACCTTGAATTTCAGGATGTGCTGATTCCTAAGTTACATCAGTTATATAACTCTTGGTATCAAAATGACTCTATACCAGAAGTAATGAATGAGTCTTTGATAATTGTGATCCCGAAACCCAATAAAGATCGATTGGAATGTGCTAGTTACAGACCAATTTCTCTAATTAATCTTGATATAAAAATCTTAGCAATAATTTTGGCTAATCGGGTTAAGAGAGTAGCGGGGTCTTTGATACACAAAGACCAAACAGGATTTATGTACGGCAGAAATGGGCAGGACAATATCCGGTTGGCATTAGACATAATCGATCTGCAAAGAGATTCTATGGAAAACTCAGCGCTAATCTCTTTGGATGCTGAAAAAGCGTTCGATTCAATCCATAAGAACTTTATTTTTTCGGTTTTATCACATTTGAATTTTCCTCAATCATTGATAAAATGGATTAAATTACTATACCATAATCCATCATCCCGATTAAAAATTAATGATAATTTATCACCTCCTATTCGATTAAATCGCGGTGTGAGACAGGGGTGTCCTCTCTCACCTCTTATTTTCAATTTGTGTATTGAACCTTTAGCGGCAGCCATTAGAAAATCTAAGGACGTCATAGGGATTAAATTTAAGAGTTTGGAATATAAACTTGCTTTATACGCAGATGATCTATTGCTGTTTGTGTCGAACCCTGAGCAATCTATCCCAGCTGTAATGACAATAATTGACAATTTCGGCAAGTTAGCTGGGTATAAAATAAACTGGTCTAAATCTGAGCTGATGCCATTAGGGCGTGGAAGTTTAGATTATAGCTCTTTCCAGTTAGCAGTTACAACAGGGCAGGTGAAATATTTAGGCCTTTTTTTGCCCAACGATCTATCGCAGCTAGTTAAGATTAATTTAGATAGGGTATTAACCAATATAACGACAGATCTAGAAAGGTGGAAGGGCTTGACCCTGTCATTATGGGGGAAAATTAATACTTTAAAAATGTGCATATTTCCAAAATTAATTTATATTTTGAGAGGCATTCCTATTCTAATCCCTAAGAAATGGTTCAATAAAATCGATGGGATCCTATCTAAGTTTATTTGGGGCTCCAGTCGACCTAAGATCTCTATGCTTAAGCTTCAGAGAGAGGTGAAGGAAGGTGGTTTTGGGGTTCCGAACCTGTTATTATATCACAGAGCCCTTTTATTAGCTGCAGTTAAATGGTGGAATCTTGTCAGCTTGGATAACGCACCGACCTGGGCATCGCTTGAGGGCGCAATGATATTTCCATTGGAGGGATGCTATGCACTAGGTTCGACGTTCTCTGTGATAAAACATCCACTGAGATCAATTACTTCAGCTAGAAAAGTATGGGAGCTGACACTGAAACTGGTTAACGCTGACCCTTTCTCGCATGAAAAAGCCTCTTTGTGGGGCAATCCTTTAATTAAGATAGTCAATAAGCCGGTTTTTTGGCTTCGGTGGATGCACGCCGGTATTGTTTCTTTGGATCAGTTAAAAAATCAAGAGGATGAGTTTATTGCACACTATGAACTTCCAACTCAAATAACATCTTTACCATTATATCAGTGGAATTTTATGCAAATAAAACAAGCCTTGCGAACTGTGTTCGGGCCTGATGCGTTGGCGGCATCACAGTGCCCGCCATTGTTTGGTCAACTGTCTGAGGCATTTGAGCAGAAGAAATCCAATTTAGTGTTGTATAATATACTGAAGGAGATTACAATACCTGACCTATCTGCACTAAATCAAAAATGGAATCTAGAGGTCCAATGTCACGTGAACTTGGACCAATGGGAAGATTGTTGTAATAAAATTAGGAAGTCCACTCTGGACATCAGGTTGATAACTATACAACAGAAAGTATTGCATAGAGTTTATTGGACCCCACTTCGTATGTTTAAGAGAGCAATGCTATCCTCAGCAGAGTGTTGGAGATGTAAGAGCAGAGAGGCGAATCTCACACATATGCTATTTAACTGTGAGGTGATTCAGAATTTTTGGCAACAGGTGTTATTGAAAATAAAGGATACAATTAAACGTCAACTACCATGGCAAGATAGTCACTTAATACTAAACTTTTTTCCGAAAGAATGGAAATTAAAGAAGGGGCAAAAATTATGGTTAGGAAGGGCTCTGTTGATAGCAAAACGCCAAATTCTTAAACACTGGAAACAAAATGATGTAATTCCAATTCTTCTTTGGGAAGATGACTTATTGAAACTTGCAGCTTTTGAAAAAATATCGTTTTCTGGTCGTAGACAAATGTGCCGTTTTAATGAGATTTGGAGTCCATTTATGCAAATGATGAATGTTTAGCTGATTTGATTTGATATCGTTGTAAACTGTATCGCTTTACTTTTCTTGTATTCACTATATGAAAGTTAGGTTGATGTTCTTCTTTCTGATATCTATTAATGTTTAACTTGAGTAACTATTGTAATTTTATGCACTGGGGTTTCACATGTGGGGTTTTTAAAACAACAATAAAATAAAATTTAAAAAAAAAAAAAAGCCTGGAAAGGGTGACTGACCAATGGTCAGCCACAGGGCTTTTATTTTGTAGCAGGAACTCCTTTGCATAGTAGGCCACACCCCACGATGCAGCCAATTCTCCAAAAGCTTACAAGGCTCTTCATACAAGGCCTACTGTAAGCTCCAGGAGGATTGGCACAACGGGATGTGGCCTAATATGCAAAGGAGTTCCTGCTACAAAAAAAGCCCTGGTCACCCGTTGAGCTTCCGAGCAAAAGGCAAGATTTGACCCTTGGTTTCTTCTCAAGGAAGCCCTGTGGCGCAGAGTGCTAAAGCTGCAGTACTGCAGTCCTAAGTTCAGCTCACGACCTGAGTTCGATCCCCGACGAAAGCTGGGTTTTCAGGTAGCCGGCTTGAGGTTGACTCAGCCTTCCATCCTTTCGAGGTTGGTCAAATGAGTACCCAGCTTGCTGGGGGGAAAGGGTAGAGAAATGGGGAAGGCAAACCACCTCGTAAAAAAGTCTGCCGTAAAAACGTGAAAGCGACGTCACCCCAGAGTCGGAAACGACTGGTGCTTGCACAGGGGACTTTTCCTTTTCCTTTCCTCTTCTCAAGACATTGTGCTTGCAAAGCCAGGAAGGGGCAGAAAGATTCCCCCTCCTTTCCCCGTGAAGGCTGGGGCCTTGAAACTTAGGTAATTGGATATAGGGATGCCAACTTCAGGTTGGGAAATTCCTGGAGATTTGGAGATGAAGCTACAACACGGCATAGTCTGAGGAGGGAAGGAACCTCAGTGGGGTACAATGGCAGGGAGTCCACCCTCCAAAGAAGAGGAAGAAATTGGATTTATATCCTGCCCTATTGTAATGTATGGGAATAAACGCTGTTAGCAATGGTGCTCTTCCTGCCTGGCTCATTGGAGCCTGAAGGACTCAGCTTGGGGAGTTAGGAACACTGGGCAGTAGGATTCAAATCCCTGCCGCCCTGAGCCAATCACAGCGCCCTGCTGGCTTGAACGAGCCAATAACGTGCAAGCACGGAAACCCAAACCCTGATCTTCAGTTCAGCTAGTGCAGCTTCCACCATGCTGTACCCAACAACAGAGAGCTTGTTATCACTGCCACCTCGCCTCTTCCATGCCTAAGAACCTACTATATTATACCTATACTCTGAATCTCAGAGTCTCAGAGCAGTCACAATCTCCTTTCCCTTCCTCCCCCACAACAGACCCCCCTGTGAGGTGGGTGGGGCTGAGAGGGCTCTCACAGCAGCTGCCCTTTCAAGGACAACCTCTGCCAGAGCTATGGCTGACCCAAGGCCATGCTAGCAGGTGCGAGTGGAGGAGTGGGGAATCAAACCCGGTTCTCCCAGATAAGAGTCCGCTCATTTAACCGTTGCATCAAACTGGCAAGGAAGGAAGGAAGGAAGGAAGGAAGGAAGGAAGGAAGGAAGGAAGGAAGGAAGGAAGGAAGGAAGGAAAATAGATGGGGGAGGAAGGTGAGGCTCAAGGCTGACTCAGCCTTCCATTCTTCTGAGGTCGGTAAAATGAGTACCCAGCTTGCTGGGGGGAAAGTGTAGATGACTGGGGAAGACAATGGCAAACTACCCAGTAAAAGGTCTGCCGTGAAAACATGAAAGCAACATCACCCCATAGTTGGAAACGACTGGTGCTTGCACAGGAGACCTTTCCTTTTTCTTTTCCTTCTCTCTGAATCAGAGACTCAGGGCAGTTTACAATCTCCTATATCTTCTCCCCCCACAAGAGACACTCTGTGAGGTGGGTGGGGCTGACAGGGCTCTCCCAGCAGCTGCCCTTTCAAGGACAACCTCTGCCAGAGCTATGGCTGACCCAAGGCCATTCCAGCAGCGGCAAGCGGAGGAGTGGGGAATCAAACCCAGTTCTCCCAGATAAGAGTTCACACACTTAACCACTACACCAAACTGGCTCTCTTCGCTCACTAGACTCACAGCTTAAAGGGAGCACTGAATAGCAGTTCTGCCTTTTTGAGTTCAGAAGATTTTGACCAAGGGGGGGGGGGTTAAGCCCACACACTTAGCCAGTACACTAGGGTTGCCAATCCCCAGGTGGGGGCAGGGGATCCCCTGGTTTGGAGGCCCTCCCCCCACTTCAGGGTCATCACAAAGCGGGGGGGGGGGGAGAGAAATGTCTGCTGGGAACTCTGTTATTCCCTATGGAGATTTATTCCCATAGAAAATAATGGAGAATTGATCCGCAGGTATCTGGGGCTCTGGGGGGGCTGTTTTTGAGGTAGAGGCACCAAATTTTCAGTACAGCATCTAGTGCCTCTCCCCAAAATATACCCCAAGTTTCAAAACGATTGAACCAGGGGGTCCAATTCTATGAGCCCCAAAAGCAGGTGCCCCTATCCTTCATTATTTCCTATGGAAGGAAGGCATTGAAAAGGTGTGCTGTCCCTTTAAATGTGATGGCCAGAACTCCCTTTGGAGTTCCATGATGCTTGTCACAGCCTTGATCTTGACTCCACCCCTAATGTCTCCTGGCTCCACCCCCAAAGTCTCCTGGCTCCACCCCCAAAGTCCCCAGATATTTCTTAAATTGGACTTGGCAACCCTACAGTACACCAAACTGGCAGCCATTGTCTCCAGGGCAACCGATCTCTGTAGTGTAAAGGTCAGCTGTTATTCTGAAAGACCTCCAGACTCCACATGGAGACTGACAATCATAATTTGAAAGGTCCTAGGAAGACATAGTCATGAATCTGTCAACATCTTGTCTTCTGTGCCCTTTTGGTTCCATTGGATTACATGCAGCACTTGCTCCGTAGCCTTGGAAGACGGGACGGGCAAATATGGGACAGAATTTAGATATTATCAGGATGCCTGTCTCTCTCTCTCTCTCTCTGGTTAATCATGGCCTCTTTTAGAATTGAGCTACAGTGATTATTGGGGCTAAATTGGACAGATGCCGTCTGCCTTTACCTGCTCCTCCCGGCATTCGTAGCCTCGTTTAATCAGGTATTGAAAATCAGAAGTTGTGATCTCCAGCGATGAGACCTCGTTTCTCAACGGTAATTAGGACCGCCGGCATTAAAAACAGCAGTCTTGCCACGTCCCGCTTAAGGAAGTCAGTCCGTCTGGCAGAGAGTTCATTAGTTTGGCAGCATTTTCTGCCGAGGAAACGATTGGTTAGCATCATTAGCAACTTTTGCTTTACCAGTGCTGAAAGTGAGATCGTGCGTGCCAGTGCGGCGAGCCGGGTACGGAGAGCAAAATCAATGACGCTAATTCACCTCTTCCCCTGTGCGCGATAATTATAAAGAGACAGTCGAAAAGAGGGAGAGGCGCGGAGCACCTTAAACAAAATTTATGGCAGGAAAGGAGCTTTCGTGAGTCTCCGCCAGGGCTTTTTTTGTAGCAAGAACTCCTTTGCATATAAGGCCACACACCCCCGATGTAGCCAATCCTCCTAGAGCTGACAGTAGGTCCTATACGAAGAGCCCTGTAAGCTCTTGGAGGATTGGCTACATCAGGGGTGTGTGGCTCAGGAGTGAAATTCTAGCAGGAGCTCCTTTGCATATTAGGCCACGCCCCCCTGATGTAGCCAGTCCTCCTGGAGCTTGCAGTAGGCCCTGTACGAAGAGCCCTGTAAGGAATTCTAGCAGGACCTCCTTTGCCTATTAGGCCACACACCCCTGATGTAGCCAGTCCTCCTGGAGCTTACAGCAGGCCCTGTACGAAGAGCCCTGTAAGGAATTCTAGCAGGACCTCCTTTGCCTATTAGGCCACACACCCCTGATGTAGCCAGTCCTCCTGGAGCTTGCAGTAGGCCCTGTACGAAGAGCCCTGTAAGGAATTCTAGCAGGACCTCCTTTGCCTATTAGGCCACACACCCCTGATGTAGCCAATCCTCCTGGAGCTGGCAGTAGGCCCTGTAAGAAGAGCCCTGTAAGCTCTTGGAGGATTGGCTACATAAGAGGGGTGTGGCCTAATATGCAAAGGAGTTCTTGCTAAAAAAAAGCCCAAAAAACCCTGGTCTCTCACTTCCTCAGTACAGCTAGAATCTCTTCACGGCTACCTATCTTGATCTATTATTTATTCATTTATTTATTTAGGGTTTTTTTAACAGCAACAACAAAATCACCCTTTCTAGAAACCGGGCTCAGGGCGATTTACAGTGGTGTAAAACCCAGCAACCCCCCCCCTATTAAACCCAAGCTAGCGACAATAAACATTACATTTCAAGAAAACAAGATGGTGTCCGAGTCCCGATGGTGTCGCTGTCTTGTGGGGGAGGGAGGGTGGAAAAAAGTGGAGTCCCAAGATGGAACCACTGCTGCCCTCAGCCAAATGCCAGATTGTCCAGGTTAATACCAGATGCCTGGCAACCTCTCTCTAGCGGTTCTAGAATTTGGATCTTCTTATCTGTAATGGTGGGTGAATTTTGTCCCTTGTTGCCACACATGTAAATGTCCACCTGTGAACCCATAAAAACATAAGAAATAAGAAGAGCCCTGCTGGATCAGACCAGGGGTCCATCCAGTCCAGTGTCCTGTCTCACACAGTGGCCAACCAGTTCCTCTGGAGGGCCAACAACAGGTCGTGGAGGCTGAGGCCTTCTCCTCTAAGAACCTAAGAAGAGCCCTGCTGGACCAGACCAGGTGTCCATCCAATCCAGTGTCTTGTCTCACACAGTGGCCAACCAGTTCCTCTGAAGGGCCAACAACAGGTCGTGAAGGCTGAGGCCTTCTCCTCTAAGAACCTAAGAAGAGCCCTGCTGGACCAGACCAGGTGTCCATCCAATCCAGTGTCCTGTCTCACACAGTGGCCAACCAGTTCCTCTGGAGGGCCAACAACAGGTCCTGGAGGCTGAGGCCTTCTCCTCTAAGAACCTAAGAAGAGCCCTGCTGGACCAGACCAGGGGTCCATCCAGTCCAGTGTCCTGTCTCACACAGTGGCCAACCAGTTCCTTTGGATGGCCAACAACAGGTCGTGGAAGCTGAGGCCTTCTCCTCTAAGAACCTAAGAAGAGCCCTGCTGGACCAGACCAGTGGTTCATCTAATCCAGTCTCCTGTCTCACACCATGCTCCATCAGTTCCTCTGGACAGCCTACAAGAGGGCATAGGGACCAAGCCCTTCCCCTGATGTTGCCTCCTGGTTCTGGGCTTAGTCAGGCCGCAGATTCAGCAGGAGCTCACAGGAGGGCAGCTCCTGAACCTTTCTGAGGGTTCCCACTCTTCCTCCCCACCTACCTTGTCCCTTGAATAGTAGGTGCAGCTGCATAGCAATCCCTGGATTAGGAGAGTGGGCAGCCAACCAGCCACCAGGGGCTTTGCCACAACCCCAGCAGCCCTCATTAACCCCTGGAAAAGTCCAAGCCACCCTTTTTCTGCTTACGTGATTTTGGTAGTTTGCTGGTCTTTTGATGGGGGGAGGGGGTGGCCCAGGAGAGCCGCAGGTGCGTGAGGCCTGCTTGGGCTGGCTGGACCTCTAGCCAGCCCAAGCAGGCCTCGCTTGTCCAGGGCTCTCATTTCTTACATCCGGTTGCTTTTGGCTGGGGGCGAGAAGCATATGTTAATGAGTTATGCTAATGAGCTCCGCCACCTATTTTTCTACAAAACAGCCCCTGGGCTTAGTACCTTTGAATGTGGAGGTTCCCCTCAGCCACCGTGGCTAGTAGCTTTAGCCTCCCCTTCTCCTGCACCGTTTTCCTGAACTGAAATGCTGGGCCTTTAGGGAAACGCAATTATTTTGTGAACATCTGATTGCTCCTGATAAAAACGGTGTCACGTGAGTGCTGTTTCTGGAATGTTCCCCATGAGCCGACACAACTCTCTATAATCTCTAAGTGACATGAGGGCGATCTGGCTGTGACATCTGTCACCCCATTGATCACTAGGGCTGATTCGACTGATCTGGTTGGCTAGGCGGGTGTCCCCTCCTGGCCTCACCGCTCCGTGTGCGTCCCTCCCGAAGCTACGCGCTGGGTGGGAGACCACCACAGATAGGAGGAGCGTACCGTTCTCTTCGGTCAAGAGTATAAGCTCTAAGTAAGTTTTTTTCGAGTGAGAGAACAAACACACCTCGCATTGGAAAAAAGTACTGCAGTGGAATGAACGACTGTAAGCCACACAGCAGGCAGGGGGAAAACCGTTCACCATGTCTAAGTCTATATGGTGTGGGAGCTCTTGAAGTAGGCTTGCCAATCCCCAGGTCCCAGCGGGAGTTCTCTCGCTTTCCCAAGCTCCTTCCCGCTCCCAGTCAGCTGGCCGGTGGGGGGGAAACCCCACCCCCCACAGCCCCCATGTGCCTTTCCTCCTCCGGAGACTTCAGACTCCACTTGGAAAGGCTTCCTCTTGAGATGGTTGCTCTGTGTTACTTTGAAGAAGTTGCAAGTTCAGCAACTCGTGAGCAGAGATGCCAATCCCTCGCTTCAGAGTCGTCAGAAACATGGGAAGAGGGGAGGGAAATGTCTGCTGGGCGCTTCATTGTTCCCTATGGAGATCGATTCTCATAGAGTATAATGGGGAATTGATCTGGAGGTACCTGGGGCTCTTGAGGGGCTGTTTTTGGAGGTAGAGGCACCAAATTTTCAGCATAGGATCTGATGTCACTCCTCAAAATGCTCTCCAGGTTTCAAGGAGATTGGACCAGGGGTCCAATTCTATGAGCCCCCAAAGAAGGTGCCCCTATCCATTATTTCTAAGGCATTTAGGGAAGGCATTTAAAAGGTGTGCGGTTCCTTTAAATGTGATGGCCAGAACTCCCTTCAGAGTTCAATTGTGCTTGTCACAACTTTGCTTATGGCTCCACCCCCAATGTCTCCTGGCTCCACCCCCCAAAATCCCCAGATATTTCTTGAATTGGACTTGGCGACCCTATCTTGAAGTCGGGATCTTTGACGTGAGGTGAGGGTGTCACCAGTGTGGAGGAATTCCTCAGCTTTTACCTATGAATTGTTGGTGGGTGGGGTGTCCCCAGATTAGAAGGTAAAGGGCAAGCCAGGCCTATGATTCAGAGAACAAAAATCCTCTTTGCAAAGAGTGTTCTTGCGGGGGGAGGCACTTCAGCTTGGTGGCCGGGATATGGCGCACCTCCCCTTAGACATTTGAAGCGAGCCCTCTACAACATCCAGTTCTGGAGGTAACGCTGTCCAGCTTTCTTTAGCAGGCATGAGAGAAGACAGTTAAAAACTGAAGTATGAAAAGATGGAAGTCCGTGAAGAAGTAAAGAAGTTTTGGAAACAAAAGAGAGAATATAATTATGATTTGAATAAGAATTAGGAAAAGTGGTATGGGGATTAGTTGAGATGGGGTAAGGAAAGGAAATAAGATAATCGAGGCACTGCTGTTGAAGACGCAGCTGCGCTGGGCAGGGCATATTTCTAGGATGGAAAACCACCGCCTTCCCAAGATTGCCCTGTATGGCGAACTCTCCACCGGCCATCGAAATAGAGGGGCACCAAAGAAGAGGTACAAGGACTCCTTGAAGAAATCCCTCGGCACCTGTCGCATCAACCATCACCAGTGGTCTGACCTAGCCTCAGATCGCAAAGCATGGAGGCACACCATCCACCAGGCTGTCTCTTCCTTTGAGAACGCACGCATAGCTGGTCTTGAGGACAAAAGGAGATTGAGGAAGAATCACACTGCTACAGCACCAACCCCAAATCAGACTTTTCCCTGCAGCCACTGTGGCCGGACCTGCCTGCCTGGTCTTGTCAGCCACCAGCGAGCCTGCAGCAGACGTGGACTATTGCAGCCTTCTTAATCTTTGTTCGCGAAGCCAAGCCGAGAGAGAGAGTATTCAGTTTGATTTGTAGAAGGTAATAAGCATAAAAAATGTATTTGTTTGTGATGTATAAATAAGTTGATATAGGCACGCTTAATAAAACATTAATACTGGAGAAACAGATCAGTGAGGGGAGGCCAAGTAATTCCTTGGGTCGTGATTTCAACCGAACTGTTTATGCGATTGAATAGAAATCTTCATACTGATCAGGAAAGATTCTCACCCACAAACGCACACTTGCTACCCTGTCTTGCGGGGATAACGATAGAAAGTTGACGGGGTCCACCCACTTTTCTGAAACTAAATCACTCTTCCCTTTTTCCTTTAGTGTGCCAGTAGTTTGAGCATTAAAAAACAATTAAGCTTTATTCGGTGACCCTTGTTTTTTCTCGGCATATGTCTGCAAACCGTCATTTGAGTTTATTCAAACCGTCATTTGAGTTTATTCAAATATTTTAAATGGAGTTAATGCATTTCACGAAATATCGTGAAGAGCAATTTTCAACGACAGGCCTCTCTGACCGGCAAAAGAATTTCCATAATTGCACTTAACCTTCCAAAAGAATGTTTTCAAAAACTGATTTTAATGCATAATTGCTTTAATTTCCTATTCAGTATGCCAGCGAGTGGGTTGCGGTAAAAGATCTTTCTTTTGTCAGGAGCAATTTATTCTGTTTGGTTGGCTTTAATTATTGGAAGTTGAATATCAACGAGCAAGTGGCTTTTTTTCCTTTCTTTCTTTTTCTTCTTCCTTCCTTTCTTTCAGCTTTTATGCTAATTTTGAAGGTCAAAACGATTAACCATCTGTGAACTTTTACTTGCCGTCATGTAAGGCAAGATGTGAGTTCACATGATAGAAACTTCAGTTCTTAATAACGCCCCACCAGACGGAGAGTCCTCAGTCTGCTGGAGCCTACGAGCACCTTTGGAATTCTGACACACGGTGGTGGGCGGAACCACAAAAGGGTCGCCACAGGAGGTGGAGCCAACCACAAAATGGCTGCATCATGAGGCGGAGCCAATCGCAATGTCAGAAAGTGAAGTCAAGCATAATTATTTCAGGGAGAACATCCTGACCTGGATGATCTCGGAAGCTAAGCATGGCCGACCCTGGCAAATATTTGGAAGGGAGACCTCCAAGGAATACCAGAATTGGGAGCGGTGTTCCTTCTAAGCTGAGTTAAAATAAGCTAGCTCACCGTTTTTTAGCCTCTGGCTCGCACATTTTTGTTTAAGCTCAGGAAAAATGGCCCCACTAGGGTGGCCAAGTCCAATTCAAGAAATATCTGGGGACTTTGGAGGTGGAGCCAGGAAACTTTGGGGGTGGAGCCAGGAGACATTGGGGGCGGAGCCAGGAGCAAGGGAGTGACAAACGCAATTGAACTCCGAAGGGAGTTCCGGCCATCACATTTAAAGGGACTGCACACCTTTTGAATGCCTTCCTTCCATAGAAAATAATGAAGGATAGGGGCACCTTCTTTTGGGGCTCATAGAACTGGACCCCCTGGTCCAATCTTTTTGAAACTTGGAGGGCATTTTGGGGAGAAGCACTGGATGCTATATTGAAGATTTGGTGCTTCTACCTCAAAGTACAGCCCCCTCAGAGCCCCAGATACCCGCAGATCAATTCTCCATGATTTTCTATGGGAATAAGTCTCCATAGGGAATAACAGAGTTCCCAGCAGACATTTCCCTCCCCCCCCCTCCGCTTTCTGATGACTCTGAAGCAGGGGGAGGGCCTCCAAACCAGGGGATCCCCTGCCCCCACCTGGGGATTGGCAACCCTAGGCCCCACAGGAAACCAATGTATGCAGTAGCTAGATTGCTCACTGACAACTTGAATGCCGGTAGCTGACAAAGTAGAATTTTTGCTCACAAGACTCCACAGCTAAGAGGGAGCCTTGGTCGGGAGGCAAAGACACACTATCAAGCCACTTCTCTGAACGTCCTCCCTGCCCCAGCAGAAGTTGGCGGAGGTCTCCATGACTTCCAGGCACGGGGGCAGAAACACACGTGAGAACACAAGCACATACACACCAAAAAAAATGCAAAAATGCTCCGCAAAATTCAGGCAGAACTTGTTTTTAACACGATGCCTTTTTAAACGAACATCATGTTCAGCAGGGGTCATTTTGTAGGGGAAAATGTGCAGGAGCTCAGTAGCATATCTCATTTGCATGTGCCGTGAGATTTATGTGCAGCGGGGAGAAAACTCCCCACTGCATGCATACCCTGGCTGGAGGTTCAGGAGCTGTGCTCCTGTGAGCTCCTGCTGAATTCAAGCCCTGGTGTTCCGAAATGTTTTTTCATAGACACCCAGCTTACTTTCGGTCACCCAGCAATTAGAAAGGATCCTCTTCCACATTTATCTCCTATTTCTACATATTTATTGCTTCACTGTTGTTCACCCTTATTTCAATGCATACAACGGCTGACTCCATACACTTCATTTGTTATTCCTGTTTTGTCTCCACATATCTCAAGATACCTTCGTCACGTTACATTCTAATTTGCTGTTCCGCCTCGGTCTATAATTTTGAAGGTTTATCTCCCATTTCATCGTACCTGAAGACGTGTGCATGCACACAAAAGCTCATACCTTGTTGGTCTTAAAGATGCCACTGGATTCAAACTTCATTCAGTTCCAAAGACAAGAACATAAGAGAAGCCCTGTTGGATCAGGCCAATGGCCCATCCAGTCCAACACTCTGTGTCACATAAGAACATAAGAGAAGCCCTGTTGGATCAGGCCAATGGCCCATCCAGTCCAACACTCTGTGTCACATAAGAACATAAGAGAAGCCATGTTGGATCAGGCCAATGGCCCATCCAGTCCAACACTCTGTGTCACATAAGAACATAAGAGAAGCCCTGTTGGATCAGGCCAATGGCCCATCCAGTCCAACACTCTGTGTCACATAAGAACATAAGAGAAGCCCTGTTGGATCAGGCCAATGGCCCATCCAGTCCAACACTCTGTGTCACATAAGAACATAAGAGAAGCCATGTTGGATCAGGCCAATGGCCCCTCCAGTCCAACACTCTGTGTCACATAAGAACATAAGAGAAGCCCTGTTGGATCAGGCCAATGGCCCATCCAGTCCAACACTCTGTGTCACATAAGAACATAAGAGAAGCCATGTTGGATCAGGCCAATGGCCCATCCAGTCCAACACTCTGTGTCACACAGTGGCCAAAAAAATTACATATATATATAGACACACACATATACACACACACACAGATAAATATATAAACACTGTGGCTAATAGCCACTGATGGACCTCTGCTCCATATTTTTATCTAACCCCCTCTTGAAGCTGGCTATGCTTGTAGCCGCCACCACCTCCTGTGGCAGTGAATTCCACATGTTAATCACCCTTTGGGTGAAGAAGTACTTCTTTTTATCTGTTTTAACCTGACTGCTCAGCAATTTCATCAAATGCCCACGAGTTCTTGTATTGTGAGAAAGGGAGAAAAGTACTTCTTTCTCTACTTTCTCCATCCCAGGCATCATCTTGTAAACCTCTATCATGTCACCCCGCAGTCGACGTTTCTCCAAGCTAAAGAGCCCCAAGCGTTTTAACCTTTCTTCATAGGGAAAGTGTTCCAAACCTTTAATCATTCTAGTTGCCCTTTTCTGCACTTTTTCCAATGCTATAATATCCTTTTTGAGGTGCGGTGACCAGAATTGCACACAGTTTTATGATCCCCGATTCCTGACTAAAGGAACAAGCAAGGCAAGAAGTGGAGGAGATGGGGACTGGGAGGGAGGGGTAGAGAGAGCAGGCAGGAGAGAATGCAAATACCGCAAGATTACAGCTGCGCTCGTTAAAACTGCCATTGGCTATAATGGAAATATAATTGGTACTTAGGAGTTCAGGGGCTCCGCTTGTTATTACAGGCCATTAAAAACCGGCTTCCACTCTGTGCAGTCAATGAATCATCAGAGGATCTTTGGGGTGATTTTTGTTCTCAGGGGAGGCAGACCGTGTTTTTCTTCATTGAGGCATTTCACCTCCACAGGCCCAAAGGTGACCCACTCCAGGAGAAAAAAGAGCGAGAGAAAGACCACGGGAAGCACTCGAGGGACGGTGCTTTTAATGAACACTTGTGTGAAGAAATGTGTTTTTTTCTTTGGAGGTTTTGGAATGAGCGAAACCTTCACTCTGAGTTTTAAACGCTTTTTCTTCTCTATGGGCAAAGGCAGGGAGAAGAAGAAGAAGAAGACGAAGATGAAGAAGAAGAAAAAGAAAAGAAGAAGAAATTAGATTTATATTCCACCCTCCACTCCAAATTTCAGAGTCTCAGAGCGGCTCACAATCTCTTTTATCTTCCTCCCCCACAACAGACACCCTGTGAGGTGGGTGGGGCTGGAGAGGACTCTCACAGCACCTGCCCTTTCAAGGACAACCTCTGCCGGAGCTATGGCTGACCCAAGGCCATTCCAGCAGCTGCAAGTGGAGGAGTGGGGAATCGAACCCAGTTCTCCCAGATAAGAGTCCACATACTTAACCACTATACCAAACTGGGGTGTAGTCAGTTCAGTCGCTTTCCAGGAGTACCTGAGTTCACCTTCATACAAATGCAAACAGGACTAGACAATGGGATGGTCAAGCTCCTTCCCTTCCTTCAAGCAGGGAACAGAGATTTGGAGGAATTAAAGTCTAGGGAGACTTCAGGAAGGAAGAAACCAGAGATCTCCAGGAGAACACTCCTGTGTCACACAGTGGCCAAAAAAAAAAAATACACACACACTGTGGCTAATAACCACTGATGGACCTCTGCTCCATATTTTTATCCAATCCCCTATTGCTCTCCCAATATCCGGGCATGCTGAGTTGCTCACGCCAGCACACAAAATCTCCAGGTATTTCCCAACCTGGCAACTCTATTTCTCTTTATCTGCTCACTATCTTCTTTCGAATTGCCCATCTCTTGAAATAATTTGTATGTATTTGGTTTTGTTCCTACAATTTACATTTGTGATCGTATTGTACCTCTACATCAGCCGACACAATATAAAAATTGTTTCTATCATTTACATGTTTCGCTCATTCATAAATTATATTGATTGTACATGGTCTTTCAGCTTTTGGATGTTGTATTCTTGGTAGGGGTGATAGCTAGTAGGTGGTAATCAATGGGAGATTGGGGGTGGGGGGGCAGGGACAGGGAAAGGTGCGATCACATCCACAGCGTGGCATAATTTCTGGGTTGAACCGGAAGTGGCATCCTGCTGCTCTAGAATTCAGTGAAAATAGAATAATAGAACCACGGAATCGGAAGGGCCAAACAGGCCATCTAGTCCAACACCCTGCTCAACGCAGGATCAGCCTACAGCAGGGGTGGTCGAACAGTGGCTCAGGAGCCACATGTGGCTCTTTCACACATATGGTGCGGCTCTCGAAGCCCCCAACGCCCCATTGGCTGACTTGGAGAAGGCATCTGTCTCTTTAAATCACTTTTTCCAACTATTGGCTTGGAGAATTCATTTAAATGGTGTCGCTTTACTCTGCTCTGGTAAGACCTCACCACATTAGGCAACACATTTTAAGAAGGATATAGACAAGATGGAATGGGTCCAGAGGAGGGCAACGAAGATGGTGAGGGGTCTGGAGACCAAGTCCTATGAGGAAAGGTTGAAGGAGCTGGGGATGTTTAGCCTGGAGAGGAGGCGGCTAAGAGGTGATATGATCACCATCTTCAAGTCCTTGAAGGGCTGTCCTATAGAGGATGGTGTGGAATTGTTTTCTGTGGCCCCGGAAAGTAAGACCAGAACCAATGGGTTGGGATTAAATCAAAAGAATTTCCAGCTCAACATCAGGAAGAACTTCCTGACCGTTAGAGGGGTTCCTCAGTGGAACAGGCTTCCTTGGGAGGTGGTGGGCCCTCTTTCCTTGGAGGTTTTTCAACAGAGGCTAGATGGCCATCTGACAGCAATGAAGATCCTGTGAATTTAGGGGGAAGTGTTTGTGAGTTTCCTGCATTGTGCAGGGTGTTGGACTAGATGACCCGGGAGGCCCCTTCCAACTCTATGATTCTATGATTCTAAAGTTAAAGTTGCTTTCTTTCCACCTCTCCTTCCTCCTTCCCCCATCTACTTCCCTCCCTCCCAACATCTGACGTTCATGTCTCGTAGCTCCCAAACATCTGACAATTATTCTATGTGGCTCTTACATTAAGCAAGTTTGGCCACTCCTGGCTTAGAGGATCCCTGACAAGTGTTTGTCCAGTGACTGCTTTGAGACGGCCAGTGAAAGGGGGGGGGGGGTCACCACCACCTCCTTCGGTAGCTGATTCCACCATTGAACTACTGTAAAAACTTCACCACCACCACCCCTAATATCCAGCTGGTAGATTCCGGCCCTTAATCTCAACCCCACCACCTTTAAAATTCCATCTGCCTCTATCAGTTGCTGTTAGCTCATGAGCGCTCTAATGGAATCTCCAGTTCAGAGGCAGTATACCTCTGATTCTCAGATGCCGACTGCCAGTATTTTGGCTGAACACAGTGCTGGAGTAAGTGGCGTCTGGGTTGAATCCAGTGAAGCTATTTCTGAGATTCCTTATGCTCTCTAGATAAGAGAGCCAGTTTGGCGTAGTTGAGAAGTGCATGGACTCTTATCTGGGGGAACCGGGTTTGATTCCCCCCCTCCTCCACATGCAGCTGCTGGAGTGACATTGGGTCAATCAGACTTCTCTCAGAGCTGTTCTCTCAAGAGCACCTTCTGGGAGAGCTCTCTCAGCCCCACCCACCTTACAAGGCGTCTGTTGTGGGGGAGGAAGGTAAAGGAGATAAGAACATAAGAACATAAGAGAAGCCATGTTGGATTAGGCCAATGGCCCATCCAGTCCAACACTCTGTGTCACACAGTGGCCAAAAAAAAAAAATACACACACACTGTGGCTAATAACCACTGATGGACCTCTGCTCCATATTTTTATCCAATCCCCTCTTGAAGCTGGCTATGCTTGTAGCCGCCACCACCTCCTGTGGCAGTGAATTCCACATGTTAATCACCCTTTGGGTGAAGAACTACTTCCTTTCATCCGTTTTAACCTGACTGCTCAGCAATTTCATTGAATGCCCACGAGTTCTTGTATTATGAGAAAGGGAGAAAAGTACTTCTTTCTCTACTTTCTCCATCCCATGCATTATCTTGTAAACCTCTATCATGTCACCCCGCAGGCGACATTTCTCCAAGCTAAAGAGCCCCAAGTGTTTCAACCTTTCTTCATAGGGAAAGTGTTCCAACCCTTTAATCATTCTAGTTGCCCTTTTCTGCATTTTCTCCAATGCTATAATATCCTTTTTGAGGTGCGGCGATCAGAACTGCACACAGTACTCCAAATAAGACTGCACCATTGATTTATACAGGGGCATTATGATACTGGCTGATTTGTTATCAATTCCCTTCCTAATAATTCCCAGCATGGCGTTGGCCTTTTTTATTGCAAACGCACACTGTCTTGACATTTTCAGTGAGTTATCTACCACGACCCCAAGATCTCTCTCTTGGTCAGTCTCTGCCAGTTCACACCCCATCAACTTATATTTGTAGCTGGGATTCTTGGCCCCAATGTGCATTACTTTGCACTTGGCCACATTGAACCTCATCTGCCACGTTGACGCCCACTCACCCAGCCTCAACAGGTCCCTTTGGAGTGCCTCACAATCCTCTCTGGTTCTCACCACCCTGAACAATTTAGTATCATCTGCAAACTTGGCCACTTCACTGCTCACTCCCAACTCCAAATCATTTATGAACAAATTAAAGAGTATGGGACCCAGTACCGAGCCCTGCGGCACCCTACTGCTTACCGTCCTCCACTGAGAAGACTGCCCATTTATACTCACTCTCTGCTTCCTATTAATCAGCCAGTTTTTGATCCACAAGAGGACCTGTCCTTTTACTCCATGACTCTCGAGCTTTCTAAGGAGCCTTTGATGAGGAACTTTATCAAAAGCTTTCTGGAAGTCAAGGTAAACAACATCTATCGGGTCTCCTTTGTCCACATGTTTGTTCACCCCCTCAAAGAAATGTAACAGGTTAGTGAGGCAAGATCTTCCCTAACAGAACCCATGCTGAGTCTTCCTCAATAACCCGTGTTCATCAATGTGCCTACTCATTCTGTCCTTGCTAATGCTTTCTACCAACTTTCCCGGTATTGAAGTCAGACTGACTGGCCTGTAATTTCCCGGATCTCCTCTGGAACCCTTTTTAAAGATGGGGGTGACATTTGCTACCTTCCAGTCCTCAGGAACGGAGGCAGATTTCAATGAAAGAACTTCAGCTTGTGTTGGCATTTTTGCGTGGCAAACAGAAACCACTAAAAACCAGTTTCTTGTTGCCACGCAAAAATGCCGACGCAAGCTGAACCCCCGGGGCAGATAGGGGGAAATCGGAAGGACACTGCGCTGAAAAGAAGAACATCAGAGCAGCATAGGGTGAGTGGGAAATCAGTCTGATTCAGATAGAAGGGCAGGGTATAAATCTATGGTCTTCTTCTTCTTAATCCAGTTTGGTGTAGTGGCTAAGTGCGTGGACTCTTATCAGGGAGAACCGGGTTCAATTCCCCACTCCTCCACTTGCACCTGCTGGAATGGCCTTGGGTCAGCCATAGCTCTGGCAGAGGTTGTTCCTTGAAAGGGCAGCTGCTGTGAGAGTCCTCTCAGGCCCACCCACCTCACAGGGTGTTTGTTGTGGGGGAGGAAGGGAAAGGAGATTGTGAGCTGCTCTGAGACTCTGAGTGGAGGGCGGAATATAAATCCAATGTCTTC
>NC_083232.1:11557997-11569304 GCF_032191835.1 Heteronotia binoei
AGGGCTTTTTCAGCTTTGGCCCCGACCTGGTGGAATCAGCTCCCAGTGGAGATCCGGGCCCTCCAGACCTGTTACTATTCCACAGGGTCTGTAAGACGGAGCTATTTCGCCACCATGCTTTCGGTTGAGGCAAACCGAAGTTTCAAGTACCATCTTCAAGTCCTTGAAGGGCTGTGCTATAGAGGAGCGGGTGGAATTATTTTCTGTGGCCCCGGAAGGTAGGACCAGAACCAACGGGTTGAAATTAAATCAAAAGAGTTTCCGGCTCAACATTAGGAAGAACTTCCTGACCGTTAGAGCAATTCCTCAGTGGAACAGGCTTCCTCAGGAGGTGGTGGGCTCTCCTTCCTTGGAGGTTTTGAAACAGAGGCTAGATGGCCATCTGACAGCGATGAAGATCCTGTGAATTTAGGGGGAGGTGTTTGTGAGTTTCCTGCATTGTGCAGGGGGCTGGACTAGACGACCCTGGAGGTCCCTTCCAACTCTATGATTCCTGACTGTTAGAGCGATTCCTCAGTGGAACAGGCTTCCTTGGGAGGTGGTGGGCCCTCTTTCCTTGGAGGTTTTTCAACAGAGGCTAGATGGCCATCTGACAGCGATGAAGATCCTGTGAATTTAGGGGGAGGTGTTTGTGAGTTTCCTGCATTGTGCAGGGGGCTGGACTAGACGACCCTGGAGGTCCCTTCCAACTCTATGATTCCTGACTGTTAGAGCGATTCCTCAGTGGAACAGGCTTCCTTGGGAGGTGGTGGGCCCTCTTTCCTTGGAGGTTTTTCAACAGAGGCTAGATGGCCATCTGACAGCGATGAAGATCCTGTGAATTTAGGGGGAGGTGTTTGTGAGTTTCCTGCATTGTGCAGGGGGCTGGACTAGACGACCCTGGAGGTCCCTTCCAACTCTATGATTCCTGACTGTTAGAGCGATTCCTCAGTGGAACAGGCTTCCTTGGGAGGTGGTGGGCCCTCTTTCCTTGGAGGTTTTTCAACAGAGGCTAGATGGCCATCTGACAGCGATGAAGATCCTGTGAATTTAGGGGGAGGTGTTTGTGAGTTTCCTGCATTGTGCAGGGGGCTGGACTAGACGACCCTGGAGGTCCCTTCCAACTCTATGATGCCTGACTGTTAGAGCGATTCCTCAGTGGAACAGGCTTCCTTGGGAGGTGGTGGGCCCTCTTTCCTTGGAGGTTTTTCAACAGAGGCTAGATGGCCATCTGACAGCGATGAAGATCGTGTGGATTTAGGCGGAGGTGTTTGTGAGTTTCCTGCATTGTGCAAGGGGCTGGACTAGATGACCCTAGAGGTCCCTTCCAACTCTACGATTCTAAGTGGCCGCCCTTTATTTTCACTATCTACATCATCTGGACTATTATATTCGGGCCGATAACTATATTATGCCCAGCGATATGAGCCCACCCCGCCTTTGCTATATTTACTGTGTTGTTTAATTGCATTTTATTAATGTATTGCTGTATTTTAACTGGTTTCATTATGCTGTAATCTGCCCTGAGCCCACTTGGGAAAGGGTGGGATATAAGTCCACCCAATAAACCAACGGATAAAGACAAAATCTATACCCCATATCTCAATGGAACCTCCATATCCCCGAGATGCTTGGAACAACCAACAGGGCACGGATGTCTCCTTAGAGCGAGGGAGGCTTGAAAGAGCTTTGACTTGATCCGGGAGGAAGCTACAATGAAGAATGCCGAACTCAGAAAACCCAAACTCAGCTGCTAGGGTTGCCAATCCTCCGGGTTTGGAGGCCCTCCCCCCACTTCAGGGTCGTCAGAAAGTGGAGGGAAACTTGGGGGATGTTTTGAGGTAGAGGCACCAAACGTTCAGCATAGTATCTGGTGCCTCTCCTCAAAACATCCCCCAAATTTCAAAACGATTGGACCAGCAGGTCCAGCTCTATGAGTTCCAAAAGAAGGTGCCCCTTTGTTGTTGTTCAGTCGTATAGCTGAGCCTGACTCTTTGCGACCTCGTGGATAAAGTCACGCCAGGCCCTCCTGTCTTCCACCATCCAGAGCATCATCTTGTATTGTCCCTTCCTCACAATACAAGAACTCGTGGGCATTCGATGAAATTGCCGAGCAGACAGGTTAGAAAGGATAAAAGGAGGTACTTCTTCACCCAAAGGGTGATTAACATGTGGAATTCACTGCCACAGGAGGTGGTGGCGGCTACAAGCATAGCCACCTTCAAGAGGGGGTTAGATAAAAATATGGAGCAGAGGTCCATCAGTGGCTATTAGCCACAGTGTGTGTATATATGTGTGTGTGTGTGTGTGTGTGTTTATTTATTTATTTATTTATTTGGCCACTGTGTGATACAGAGTGTTGGACTGGATGGGCCATTGGCCTGATCCAACATGGCTTCTCTTATGTTCTTATCTCATCTTTTGCCGTCCCCTTCTTCTTTTGCCTTCCATCTTTCCCCGCATCAGGGTCTTCTCCAGGGAACGCTCCCTTCTCATTTGGTGGCCAAAGTATTCGAGCTTCAGCATCTGACCTTCCAGGGAACAGTTAGGGTTGATTTCCCTCAGGACTGACTGATCTTGCAATCCAAGGGACTCTCAAAATTCTTCTCAAGCACCACATAAGAACATAAGAACATAAGAGAAGCCATGTTGGATCAGGCCAACGGCCCATCAAGTCCAACACTCTGTGTCACACAGTGGCAAAAAATGTTATATACACACATACACTGTGGCTAATAGCCACTGGTGGACCTGTGCTCCATACACTGTGGCTAATAGCCACTGATGGACCTGTGCTCCATATTTTTATCTAAACCCCTCTTGAAGGTGGCTATACTTGTGGCCGCCACCACCTCCTGTGGCAGTGAATTCCACATGTTAATCACCCTTTGGGTGAAGAAGTACTTCCTTTTATCCGTCTTAACCTGTCTGCTCAGCAATTTCATCGAATGCCCACGAGTTCTTGTATTGTGAGAAAGGGAGAAAAGTACTTCTTTCTCTACTTTCTCCATTCCATGCATTATCTTGTAAACCTCTATCATGTCACCCCGCAGTCGACGTTTCTCCAAGCTAAAGAGTCCCAAGCGTTTCAACCTTTCTTCATAGGGAAAGTGCTCCAGCCCTTTAATCATTCTAGTTGCCCTTCTCTGCACCTTCTCTAAAGCTATAATATCCTTTTTGAGGTGCGGCGACCAGAACTGCACACAGTACTCCAAATGAGACCGCACCATCGATTTATACAGGGGCATTATGATACTGGCTGATTTGTTTTCAATTCCCTTCCTAATAATTCCCAGCATGGCATTGGCCTTTTTTATTGCAAACGCACACTGTCTTGACACTTTCAGTGAGTTATCTATCATGACCCCAAGATCTCTCTCTTGATCAGTCTCTGCCAGTTCACACCCCATCAACTTGTATTTGTAGCTGGGATTCTTAGCCCCAATGTGCATTACTTTGCACTTGGCCACATTGAACCGCATCTGCCACGTTGACGCCCACTCACCCAGCCTCAACAGATCCCTTTGGAGTTCCTCACAATCCTCTCTGGTTCTCACCACCCTGAACAATTTAGTGTCATCCGCAAACTTGGCCACTTCACTGCTCACTCCCAACTCTAAATCATTTATGAACAAGTTAAAAAGCATGGGACCCAGTACCGAGCCCTGCGGCACCCCACTGCTTACCGTCCTCCACTGCGAAGACTGCCCATTTATACTCACTCTCTGCTTCCTATTACTCAGCCAGTTTTTGATCCACAAGAGAACCTGTCCTTTTACTCCATGATTCTCAAGCTTTCTAAGGAGCCTTTGATGAGGAACTTTATCAAAAGCTTTCTGGAAGTCAAGGTAAACAACATCTATCGGGTCTCCTTTGTCCACATGTTTGTTCACCCCCTCAAAGAAATGCAACAGGTTAGTGAGGCAAGATCTTCCCTTGCAGAACCCATGCTGAGTCTTCCTCAATAACCCGTGTTCATCAATGTGCCTACTCATTCTGTCCTTGATAATGGTTTCTACCAACTTTCCCGGTATTGAAGTCTGACTGACTGGCCTGTAGTTTCCCGGATCTCCTCTGGAACCTTTTTTAAAGATGGGGGTGACATTTGCTACCTTCCAGTCCTCAGGAATGGAGGCAGATTTCAATGAAAGATTACAGATTTTTGTTAGAAGATCCACAAGTTCAACTTTGAGTTCCTTCAGAACTCTCGGATGTATGCCATCCGGACCCGGTGACTTATTAGTTTTTAATTTGTCTATCAGTTGTAGGACCTCCTCATTTGTCACCTCAATCTGACTCAGGTCTTTCAACACCCCTTCCAAAATTAGTGGTTCTGGGGCGGGCAAAAAGTTCTTGTCTTCTACAGTGAAGACGGAGGCAAAAAATTCATTTAGCTTTTCAGCCATTTCCCTATCCTCCTTCAGTAATCCTTTTACCCCATGGTCATCCAAGGGCCCCACTGCCTCCCTGGCTGGTTTCCTACTTCTAATATATTTGAAGAAAGTTTTATTGTTGGTCTTTATGTTTTTTGCAATATGCTCCTCATAGTCCCTTTTTGCCTGCCTGATCACAGTCTTGCATTTGATTTGCCACAGCCTGTGTTCCCTTTTACTAATCTCACTTGGACTGGTTTTCCACCGCTTAAAGGAGTCCTTCTTACCTTTTACAGCTTCCATTACTTTATTTGTTAACCACGCAGGCCTTTTCTTATGCCTGTTTGTGCCTTTCCTAACTTGTGGTATGTATTTTATCTGAGCTTCTAGGATTATAGTTTTAAATAGCGTCCAAGCTTTCTCAAGGGTTTTGACCGTATGTACCTTTCCTTTCAGTTTCTTCCTCACATGCCTCCTCATCTCAGTGTATTTACCCCTTTTAAAGTTAAACGTGGTTGTGGTGGTCTTTTTGGACAACTCCCTATTTATACAAACGGTGAAATCAATAACATTATGGTCACTGCTCCCAAGCGGCGCAATCACTTTTACATCTCTCACCAAGTCTTGGGCATTACTTAGGACCAAATCCAGGATCGCCCCACCCCTGGTAGGTTCTGAGACCATCTGCTCCATAGCACAGTCATTGAGAGCATCAAGAAACTCAATCTCTTTCTCTCGACCAGAACACATATTGACCCAATCAATCTGCGGGTAGTTAAAATCACCTATTACAACACAGTTTTTACGTTTAGCCGCTATCTTTAAGCCTTCCATCATATTATAATCGTCCTCTCTCTTTTGATTTGGTGGGCGATAACAAACTCCCATAGTTAAATTTCCTTTTGGGCCCTCTATTTCAACCCAAAGCATTTCTAAAAGTGAATCTAATTCTCTGATCTCAGCCTTACTGGACCGTATATCCTCTCTGACATACAGAGCCACCCCACCTCCAACCCTTCCCTCCCTATCCTTCCGATATAGCTTATATCCAGGAATCACCGTGTCCCACTGATTCTCCTCATTCCACCAAGTTTCTGAAATTCCCACAATGTCTATGTTTTCTCCCAGCACTAAACATTCCAATTCACCAATTTTACTTTGAACACTTCTAGCATTTGCATACAAACATCTATAATTTCCCAGGCGAGCTAGGCCCGCCACCTTCCTCCTGCCGCCTCGAGACACTGGCAGACAGTCCATATTGTTTGTCACCTTCACAGTGGACAACTCCGGTCCGTTACCCGGTAGAAAAATAGCAGCTAACCCTTCATCTCTTTGAGACGAGTCCTCCCGAACCAGAGACATTTCATCTCCTGTCGGCTTTCCCCCAAGATTTAGTTTAAAAACTGCTCTGCCACCTTTTTGATTTTAAGCGCCAGCAGCCTGGTTCCATCCGGGGACAAGTGGAGACCGTCTCTTTTGTACAGCTCCCGCTTGTTCCAGAAAGCATCCCAGTGCCTAACAAACTTAAACCCTTCCTCCTTACACCATCGTCTCATCCACACATTGGATGAGACGATGGTGTAAGGAGGAAGGGTTTAAGTTCCTCCTTAACTCGAAAGCATCTATTCTTCTGCGCTCGGCCTTCCTTATGGTCCAGCTCTCACAGCCATACATTACTACTGGGAATACCATCGCTTTGATTATATGGATTTTTGTTGAGAGGGTGAAGTCTACTTTTTTCTATCCTTCATTATTTCCAATGGAGGGAAGGCATTTAAAAGGTGTGCGGTCCCTTTAAATGTGATAGCCAGAATTCCCTTTGGAGTCCTATCATGCTTGTCACACCCTGGCTCCGCCCCCAAAGTCTCCTGGCTCCACCCCCAAAGCCCCCAGATATTTCCTGAGCTGGATCTGGTAACCCTACCAGCCACTCTGCTGAAGTGTTTTGGGAAGTTCAGGATGCGGTGGGGCAACCCCACCCCACAGGCCCTAGAGACTCCAAAATTGTGGAGCATCTCTAGCTAACTCTTCTCTACCTGCCCACTAAGTTTGGTGGTGATTGAACTTTGAGGGGTGAGATGCAGACCCCTAAACAAGGTATCCCTGGGAAAGTGCTTTTCAGGGAGGCATCCGGTACCAGTTCAGGAATGTATTGAACGGAGCCAGTGTGACCTAGAGGCATCAAACTTGCAACAGACCTCCCCAAGATGCCCTCCTATATGCCCTACAAGTTACATGTGGGTTGGACTTGGAGAGGTCCAACCTAAGGACCCCCCAAACAAGGTGCCCCTAGAACTGTTGCCGGGACCATTGCGGATGGACATGAGTGAGTCAATTTGGTGTAGTGCAGGGGTGGGGAACAGTGGCTCTCCAGATGTTTTTTGCCTACAGCTCTCATCAGCCCCAGCCAGCATGGCCAAAATGGATGGGGCTGATAGGAGTTGTAGGCAAAAAACATCTGGAGAGACACTGTTCCCCACCCCTGGTGTAGTGGTTAGTTGCGTGGGCTCTTATCTGGAAGTTCAGGGTTGCTACGCAGAGGCAGGCAATGGCTAGGCCGATGTTATCAGATCTTGGAAGTGAAGCAGGGTTAGCTCCGGTTCGTTCTTGGCTGGGAGACCACCGAAGCAGCCTCAGGGTCTCACTGCAGAGGCAGGCAACAGCAAATCACCTCTGAATGTCTCTTGCCTTTTTGGGGGTGGCCCAGGTTAAGAAGATATTGGATTTATATCCCACCCTATTCTCTGAATCTCAGAGTCTCAAAGCGGTCACAATCTCCTTTACCTCCCCGCCCCTCACAACAGACCCTGTGAGGTAGAAGAAGATATTGGATTTATATCCCGCCCTCTACTCTGGATCTCAGAGTCTCAGAGTGGTTCACAATCTCCTTTACCTTCCTCCCCGCCCACAACAGACACCCTGTGAGGTAGATGAAGATATTGAATTTATATCCCACCCTATACTCTGAATCTCAGAGCGGCTCACAATCTCCTATATCTTCCTCCCCCCCCCCCAAAAAAAAAACAGATACCGTGTGAGGTAGATGAAGATATTGGATTTATATCCCGTCCTCTACTCTGAATCTCAGAGTCTCAGAGCGGCTCACAATCTTCTTTCCCTTCCGTCCCCACAACAGACGTCCTGTGAGGTAGAAGAAGATATTGGATTTGTATCATGCCCTATACTCTGAATCTCAGAGTGGCTCACAAGCTCCTTTACTTCCCCCCCCACCTCACAACAGACACTCTGTGAGGTAGAAGAAGATATTGAATTTATATCCCACCCTATACTCTGAATCTCAGAGCGGCTCACAATCTCCTTTCCCTTCCTCCTCCACAACAGATGCCCTGTGAGGTAGAAGAAGATATTGGATTTATAGCCTGCCCTATACTCTGAATCTCAGAGTCTCAGGGTGGCTCACAATCTCCTTTACCTCCCTGCCCCCCTCACAACAGACACCCTGTGAGGTAGATGAAGATATTGGATTTATATCCCGCCCTCCGCTCCCAGGAGTCTCAGAGCGGCTCACAATCTCCTTTCCCTTCCTCCCCCACAACAGACACCCTGTGAGGTGGGTGGGGCTGAGAGAGCTCTCACAGCAGCTGCTCTTTCAAGGACAACCTCTGCCAGAGCTATGGCTGACCCAAGGCCAATCTAGCAGCAGTAAGTGGAGGAGCAGGGAATTGAACCCGGTTCTCCCAAATAAGAGTCTGCACGCTTAACCACTATATGACACGATGATCTCTGATTGGATAGTCAACATATGACACTCCGATTTTCATTAGGGTTTGTAGAATCTTTCGGGCTCAAGGGCTGTGTTCTACTGGAGAAAGTTTTCCTTCAGTTCTCCAGTAGAACACGGCACTTGAGCCCGAAAGATTCTACAAACCCTAATGATGTTACCAGCCGTGAAAACCTGAAATCTTTGATACTCCGATTTTCCATTGGTGTGACACTCTGCTTCCTCATTGGGTAATTGAATCGCTTGATGTGACGTAATTTACCCTAGAAAGCGGATAATCCCACCCGTCAAGATTAGATTTTCTCCATCCTCTCCTCCCGCCATCCCCTCCTGCCTTTACCCCCCCCCCCCTTCTTCTCAAGAGAAATCTCCCTCCAGAGGCCTTGTGTCTCACTGAGTCTACTCTGCAAGATCTAGATATTGTATCACCTCTCCTCCACCCACACTTATTCAGCTAACCACTGTATTCCTCTTGTATGCTTGAAACTGTTTGATTGCGATGTAACTATTTGAAAACCAATGCCTATAATAAAAATCCATTATTAACCCAAGGATTTTCAGTGGTCTATCTCCGTAACCATTGACAGAGATCCTTGCTCACCCCCACCTCTCGTAGAGTCACCATTTTGAGCTAAGAAATATTAATATTCCTCAGTAAAATGTTAGTCGAGGTGTAGCAACTACACCAGACTGGCTCTCTTAACCACTACACCAGGGTTGGCTCTGCTTAGTTCTTGGATGGGAGACCACCGAAGAAGTCCCGGGTTGCTACGCAGAGGCAGGCTATGGCACTCCACCATTGATCATCTCTCACCTTCAAAACCTGACATGGGCCAATAGCCACTGATGAACCTCCGCTCCATGTTTTTTTCCATTCCCCCTTTGAAGTTGTCTATGCTTGTAGCTGCCCCCACTTCCTGCGGCAATGAATTCCACATGTTAGTGCCTCTTTGAGTGAAGACGTTACGTGAGAGATTTTCACCAGTTCGGTGTAGTGGTTAAGTGCATGGACTCTTATCTGGGAGAACCGGGTTTGATTTCCCGCTCCTCCACTTGCACTTCCTGAGATGGCCTTGGATCAGCCATAGCTCTGGCAGAGGTTGTCCTTGAAAGGGCAGCTGCTGTGAGAACTCTCTCAGCCCCACCCACCTCACAGGGTGTCTGTTGTGGGGCAGGAAGATAAAGAAGATTGTGAGCCACTCTGAAACTCTGAGATTCAGAGTGGAGGACAGGATATAAATCCAATATCATCATCATCTTCTTCACTATACCAGTTTGGTGTAGTGGTTACGTGCATGGACTCTTATCTGGGAGAAACGGGTTTGATTCCCCACTCCTCCACTTGCACCTGCTGAAATGGTCTTGGGTCAGCCATAGCTCTCGTAGGAGTTGTCCTTGAAAGGGCAGCTGCTGTGAAAGCCCTCTCAGCCCCACCCACCTCACAGGGTGTCTGTTGTGGGGGAAGAAGATATAGGAGATTGTAAGCCACTCGGAGTCTCTGATTCAGAGAGAAGGGCGGGGTATAAATCTGCAATTCTTCTTCTTCCTCTTCTTCTTCTTCATCATCATCTCTCACCTTGAAAACCTGACATGGCTCCTCATATATTAGCTGCGACTCGATGGCACTTCACGTACCCACCCACCCCTCTCTCTGCGTGAGACATTTTCATTTTCATTTCATAAGCGAAAATTCTTTAACGTTCTCAGGAGCGAAGATTCGGCTCGGCTCATTTCCCCTCCGCAACGATCGTGAAGCCTCACAAATTTGCGAGCGCCGCGCGATTGGCCGAGAGGATTTCATCAAAGGCCCGAAGAGAGCTAATTAGCATCCAACGAGAAGGAACTGATGACCTGCTCAATAAAAACAAGCCTGAGAATCTCATTTGCCAATTCCCTTAACGATATGCAAAGTAACTCAATTACACAACCGGTTGTTCGGAGTGGCATGAGCAGTCCCATGTCAAATAAATAAATACGTATCGCAGCCGGGAGGTGAAAAATCCAGATTGCTTCTGCCAGCCGATCAGATGTACGCCACTTTCCTAATGGAGAACGCGGGACAAACGCTTGGGCCTGCCCCGTTTGAGGCCTTCAGCTTAGGAAAGCGAAACATCGTGTTTGAGAAATAAAGGTCTTTACGGCGCTTCGATGGTGTCGTGTTGATAAAAGAGAGGGCCGAACCCACCCATAAACGTTTTGTCTTCAGGGTCAATGTTGACTATGCCTGTTGGCTGAGCTGAAATTCTGATTAACGTGGGAACAGCATGATCTGTCCGGATGGCTCATTTGGAGGGACGGGGGAGAAACACACTCATTTGCCTAGGCAGCCTGTCTAGAACAGTTGAACAAAGCAGGAGTCGAGTGGCACCTTTAAGACCAATCCATTTGTATTTAGAACGTCAGCTTTCGTGTTCTCTTAAGCCAGTTTGGTGTGGTGGTTAAGTGTGCGGACTCTTGTCTGGGAGAACCGGGTTTGATTCCCCACTCCTCCACTTGCAGCTGCTGGAATGGCCTTGGGTCAGCCATAGCTCTGGCAGAGGTTGTCTTTGAAAGGGCAGCTGCTGTGAGAGCCTTCTCAGCCCCACCCACCTCACAGGGTGTCTGTTGTGGGGGAGGAAGGGAAAGGAGATTGTAAGCCGCTCTGAGACTCTTCAGAGTGGAGGGCGGGATATAAATCCAGTATCTTCATCTACCTCACAGGGTGTCTGTTGTTGGGGAGGAAGGTAAAGGAGATTGTGAGCCGCTCTGAGACTCTTTGGAGTGGAGGGCGGGATATAAATCCAATATCTTCATCTACCTCACAGGGTGTCTGTTGTGAGGGAGGAAGGTAAAGGAGATTGTGAGCCGCTCTGAGACTCTTCGGAGTGGGGGGCGGGATATAAATCCAGTATCTTCATCTACCTCACAGGGTGTCTGTTGTGGGGGAGGAAGGTAAAGGAGATTGTGAGCCGCTCTGAGACTCTTCGGAGTGGAGGGCGGGATATAAATCCAGTATCTTCATCTACCTCACAGGGTGTCTGTTGTTGGGGAGGAAGGTAAAGGAGATTGTGAGCCGCTCTGAGACTCTTCGGAGTGGAGGGTGGGATATAAATCCAGTATCTTCATCTACCTCACAGGGTGTCTGTTGTGGGGGAGGAAGGTAAAGGAGATTGTGAGCCGCTCTGAGACTCTTCAGAGTGGAGGGCGGGATATAAATCCAGTATCTCTTCA